>NC_057809.1:312914199-313214199 GCF_018294505.1 Triticum aestivum | reverse complement strand
AGCAACGAGGGGCCCACGAGGAAGGGGGGGCGCCCTAGGGGGGGGCCCCCACCCTCGTGACCGCCTCTTTTGTTCCTTGGAGCAGGGTCCAAGTCTCCTGGATCACGTTCGGTGAGAAAATCACGTTCCCGAAGATTTTATTCTGTTTGGACTCCGTTTGATATTCCGTTTCTTCAAAACACTGAAATAGGCAAAAAACAGCAATTCTGGGCTGGGCCTCTGGTTAATAGGTTAGTCCCAAAAATAATATTAAAGTAGAAAATAAAGCCCAATATAGTCCAAAACAGTAGATAATATAGCATGGATCAATCAAAAATTGTAGATACGTTGGAGACGTATCAGTAAGTTAGCCACCATATATGCTAGTGCTTGCTGCAGCTCCACCTCACTACCTTTTCCTCCCCATAAGCTTAAATAGTCTTGATCACGAGGGTGTGAGATTGCTGAGTCCCCGTGGCTCACAGATTACTTCCAAAACCAGCTTGCAGGTGCCGATGATAACCGTGCAGGTGACGCAACCGAGCTCAAGGAGGAGCTCGATGAAGATCGTGTTTGTTGTGTTGTTTCGTTTCTAGTTGGTCAGTAGTGGAGCCCAGTCGGGGCGATCGGGGATCTAGCATTAGGGGTGATCTTCTTTTATTTTGGTTCCGTAGTCAGACCTTGATTGTATTCTGGATGATGTAATGCTATATTTATGTATGGTGTGAAGTGGCGATTGTATGACAACTCTTTATCCCTTTCTTATTTAGTACATGGGATGTGTAAAGATTACCCCTCTTGCGACATGCCAACTATGCGGTTATGCCTCTAAGTCATGCTCTGACACGTGGGAGATATAGCCTCATCGTGGGTGTTACAAGTTGGTATCGGAGCCTTTCCCGACTTAGGAGCCCCCTACTTGATCGAATCGCTGGTGTTGTTGAGTCTAGAAAAATGTTTTGAGTCTTATAGGATTATATATATCGGAGGGTGGGATTCTTTTTACTCCTCAGTCCCATCGTCGCTCTGGCGAGGCCTCCTAACGTAGAGTTTTGACTCTTCTCTCCTCAAATTTCAAAAAAAAATTAGGATCACGCGGGTATCTTGGAATAATTCCGATGGTTTTGTGACGAGAACATTGTTCTTGGTGCCTCCTGACATTTAGGGGTTGTGGCAGTGTCCCGGGGAGTTGAGCTCCGAGGTGTTGTCGTCAAAATTTTATCGTTGCAGTTCTAGAATACCTGAGTTCGCCGACATCGAAAATCTCTTTTATGCAGTTGTTGGTGAGATAACCTCGACGCCACCCAGTACTAGGGTGGGAGTTCGGGAGTATTGCCATAACTCGTATAACGGATGCTTCTCGAAGGTTGAGGTAAGTGATTTCCGAAGGTTTCTTGGTTATGTGATGAAGGATGGATACAGCTGGATGTTGGAACTGTTAGTTTGGGTGAGATATTATGCTTCCCCTGTATCCCCAACACCTGATTGCATAACCAGAAAGTTTCGGGAGTTTATAAGTGGGAATTCAAGTAGCTCCTAGGATATCTTTCCGACAGATGTATGATATGAAATTGGGGTTCGACGTCTAGTGGTCCGCCTATCCACGGTTGGTTTTACAGTGATATCGTTGTGTCTTAAAGAGTCCTTGGCTATGCTAACTCGGGGACGCTTCGTATGTCGTGTGCACTGCCTTGTACATGATGGTGTTGTACGATCGAGCCTGTGTGGGCCCCACCATGAAAACTTCGGACGAAATCTCTATCATATGTTTGTTTCGGCTTATTTTGCAAGCCAATCCTTTGTTTTGTTTTCATTTTGGTATTTGAGTTGCTTCAAAGTCAAGTGTTGATTCCATACCTTTCCTAAGTGGTGTTCTCACATTTCTATGTGATTACTAATCCTTCTTGATCATCGAGATTGTCATGTCAATTCTTTTTCAACTGGCGTGTTTCTCTTCAAGTGGATCCGATCATTTCAACATCCGCAAGTTCACCTCTCGGTTTTTCCCAATGTTGTTCGTTTCATGTATCCCCAAGTTGCCTTTGTTTTCCCGCCCTCCCACCCCTTGTTTCTTCAAGGACTCGGATTTCTTTATCAAGTATCCATCCTATGGATGTGAAGCCTCTCCATTCTTTCCTCAATGTTCTTATCCGGTGATTCTCAGGAAGATACTAACGGAGCTTCAAGTTCGCCATTCTTCTTTCTTTTCTTCTCCGGTGGATGCAACTCAAGCTTTTGGTGTTGATTATATCCCTTTCCTCATTTCAAATGTTTTCTCATGCCGGTGCAATTCTTAATCATTCCCCAATTGCTATTCATTTTTCCGGAGTGCTGAAGATATCTCAGAAGATTTGCGTCTCCATTATCAATCCGTTCAAGGTATCTCGAGGTTGTTATCTCTTTTGAGCCATTTAACTCAACCGAAGCAATCTCTCTTTTACATTGTTAAAAGGTGTATCTTTTGAGTGCGCCCTAACCCACAGGTCTTTTCCCAGGATCTTACCTGACTCTTCTAATCTTTCCAGAGTGATTCTCAAATCCTTTTCAAAGTTTGACGTAAGAATGAATTATCATCAGTCAAATGCCTTCTCCAAGATCCATCATATTCATTAATCGTTGGTTTAACCTTTCTAAATTTCATTTTGGATTGCCTCAACAATTCATGATGGTGTTTCTCGTCGTCATTCTCAACATTTGAAGACCGAAGAAGATTTTCTCTTAATTCTTGCTTCGTTCTCTTGAAGATGCATAGTTCAAGCTTGATGCCATCCTCTCATAGTTGTTTTCGATTGTGAGATTTCTTTTTACCCTTCCAAAGCAATTCAGGAGTCTTTTCATTTTGATTCTCCGAAGACCATCATTTCGGGTTTATTCATTCTCAGCTTTTAGCTCTCAATCTCGAAATCATACCGGTGCATCATTCAAGTATTCTCTAATCAGCTCGTGATCTCTTCGTTCTCATATATTTATATTCCCTCAAGTATCTTCATTCGTTCTCCAATTCTTCCGGGTGAATGGTGCCTTTGATACTTTCATTTTCAATTCTTACAGTAGGTTGTTCAAGATTTCTCTTCCTTCATTATCATATCAATTCATTCGTTGTTTCAATCCTACCGGTGGTTCGTTGAAGACCTTCTCAAGATTACGCTATATATCTCCTGAATCCTCTCTACGAGAATAAGTAGTATGCCAAATCCGTTGCTTGTCATCAATTTAAATTGGTGAAGGATAAGCATAATGTAATTCTTACTCTTGTTTCATCCAAGTGATTATTTCCTTATTCCGGAGGCTCATCAAATTCTCGGTTTAAATTGTTTCATCTTTTCTTTTTTCCGGAGTCCCATGTTTTCCGCATTATATCATCATGAAGATCAATCTAAATCATTGCAAGGCTTCACCTTGTGTTTTCAATTTCTCTTCCTTCCTACCATTTATTTTATTACCGAAGCTCTTCATGGAGGCTCTACATGATGGTTCATCAAGGATTTAATTCCTTCTCGAAGTGTTCATTGAGATTCTTTTCAAAGGAGCTCAAGTATTCCTCTTCTTGCATTCCGAAGTGCAATTCTTTCTACCGTATCATTTGAGGTGGTATTATGTCATTCTTGATAATTTGAGTTCATGTTTCATGATTCACACGTTGTTAAAAATGAGGTATTTTAAATCCATCAATCTCTTCATTGGAGTTATATTGGGTTATATTTCACCTAAAGCGTTGCATTGGGAATGTTGCTCTTTGTGGTGATTATCTATGATCCAAGTTTTATCCTTATCACCTCGGAGGAAGAAGATTTCTATCTTTTTTCTAGCTCCCAATCAAATCTTTTCCGTGAGTGGCAAGTTGTCACCTCATAATTTCGAGATGTTTTCCATAAGCCCACAACAAGCTTACTACTTTCATTGTTGGTTTTTTCCAACAACTCCGTTCCACCCTTCTCCTGAAGATGCTTTTTCAAGCTCATTTGAGGTAGAAGATGTTGTTTTCTCCTCCGTTCTTTTGATTTCCATTCTGTCATTTGTTCCAGAGGCATTGTGGTCGCTCTCATCAACCCATCATCTTTTTTGTCAAGATCATGTTCTATTCCTTCCATTTACAGTCGGAGTGTTGCCCAAATTATACCATTCTTTTCCCTCTCTATCTTGTTTTTAACCGGAGTGTTGTGCCCTCTGCTCAAGTGCTTTTCGCCTTATCAAGTCTTGCATCTCTTTTCAACCGGAGTGCTGTCCGAATTTGTTCTTCCTCGTTCCTCTTTTCTAATGGAGTGTTTGAACTTTTTTCATCTGCATTGTATTCTGTCTTCCTATTTGTTCAACCTCGCAAGGTTCTTTGGTTTCACTCGTCTGTCAAAGAAGCAACTTAGTTTTACCTCTTCTCTTCATCTTCTTTTTCCCTCCGGTGCCATCATAGTTCTCGGTACGAGATCCTCTCGTAGTGGTGGAGTGTTGTGACGCTCCAAGACCGGAGCTGCAGATGCCTTCCATGTTTTTCCGAGTTTCATTGTGTGAGTTGTTGGTTTGTTGCATTCATCATTGCATCATTTGCATTGCATCATGTCATCATGTCATTTTTTAACTCAACTAAATAAAATGCATAGATATTCGATCTATTTAAATCGAGGGAAGGGTGACTTCTCTTTATAGCATATCCTCCTGATAGTAGGGAGCTATATTAAAATATTTCTTTAATTTTAAATTCACCATAACACACTTGCAAAATCCCAATGCCTTTGTTATCACAACTCTTGACCTCTAACTTTGCTATTTATCCTTTCTCCATTTTCCGGAGCTCCACCAAAAATCCGTACATTTTTGGACCTTCCTAACCCTCACTTCCTATTCAAACCATTTGATTATAAATCAAATGAGTTTGAATTTAAACTTTCAAAAATGCCCACTCCATTTTTCTTGGAACATGCGCATTTTTGCGAGTCCGGGAAATTTATCCACGTGCCCAACCTCTTTCTCTACCCTTTTATTTTCTTCCCTTTTCTTGCTCTTTTTCTGCTGTTTTTGAATAGAGTAAAGGGAGGGAGAGAGAGCCCACACCCACCGGCCTCTTGGGCCTAGGCCTGTCAGACCGGCCCAACCTCCCTGAGGCCTCCCAGGCCACGCAACCCTAACCCTCACCCTCTCTCTTCCCCTCAGCGCCGCTCTCTTCCCTGATCCCATCTCAATCTCCCTCTCATTCCCTTGCTGCTATGCTCGAGCGTCTGCACCCAATGCCCTCAGTGTCCGATCCCCTCTCCCCTCGCGCCCCTGCCTTACCCACGCCCGTTCGCCTCGTCCCTCGTGCACCCCGGCCATCCTCCTGCGCCCGCCGCAGCGCCCTCCTCGCGCCGCCCTTACAACTACGACCACTGCACCAAGTCCCTCCATGAACGGCAGCAACACCTCCTCGCCGCTCCGTTGTGCTCCGGAGGTTAGGACCGCCATGGATGAGCCCCGACGACCATGCCCCTGCCGTCCCCGCGCCCTGCTGCCTCCTGGAGTTTCGTGCCATCGCCGTTCATCTTCAACCATGGGAGCGCAGTCCTCCTCCAACTCCGTCCCCTGGTTGCCTTTGTCTTCATCAAGCAGTAGCAGCTCGTCGCTTAGCACCATGGCACCCGCGACGCCTCTTGCCCGAGCTCCCTGTTACCTGCATCGTCGTGCTGCTATCACCTGCTTCATATCTTCCCGGCCAAACCTTGCCGCTGCCATGGCCTCTCACTTGTAGCACCTCACCAAGCATGCTACGTGATGCTGCCCCGCTGCCCCTTCTGTCGTTGCCAAGACCATTGAACACAGGGACACAAGACCGCCTCTATGGATTCCTTTTGACAAGTACCCCACAATGTGTACCACTTCCGTCGCCAAGGTCGACACCACAAGTACCCCTTCGGTTCTTCAAGCCCGGCAAGTACCTGGACGCCCGATGCCTAGAACGCCTGCCATCGAGTGTACAACTACCGTCGTCGAAGGCTGTCGAGTGAACAACAACCGTCGCTGTGGATCCGACAAGACCTCTGAGATCGACTTCATGGACCGACAAGTACTTTGACGACCATTGTTCGCCATGTACCCCTTTGGATCGCTAAGTTCGACTACTGATGATATGTACCATTACCATCACAGAGATCGCAAGAACTTCTAACGACGACCTCGGAGTGTGTACAATGACCGTTGTCGAAGACCCGTACCTCTACCGCTTTCCGAACACGAACGTCTACTTCCCTCAACGCCTCGAGAAAGTCTACTTCCTCTACTTGCACCGAACCCCAACCATCCCGATTGCACGCTTCAAAGGTATAACCACCGACACGGCGGCCGTGAACGAATGTTGAGTGATGTATGAGATGTTCGTGGTTGCACCGTGTCCGAGTTGTTCTTTGCGAGTTCCTCGTTGCCTTGCCGTTGACATGTGGGAACCCGGTATCCGGGAGCACCCCATCATCTTGCATGTCACACTCACACCAACTTCCTTTTGCACTGGTATCCCCATGGGCTACCGGACAACCGATATGTTCCCGTGGCATCATTTTTCGGATTCGTCGTCGTGGCACCCTTTCTTTCCGCCACGATGACAAATGCTTCATAATATGCTCATGTCAACTTTTAATAAAAATTGCATAAACTTGCGCATGTCATCCGCATCATGATAACAACATCAAGAATGTTTAAAATTGTTGTTTGCATTAAATTGCTAAATGCATATGGGGATTTACCGGAATTGTTGTTTGATGTTTCCGGCCCCATTTAAATTGCTTAGATTGTGTAGTTTACCCTCTCCTCATTTATAGCCAGAGGAGGCCAACCGCCGGCCTCCATGATCTAAGGTAATGATGGTTTTCTTTGGCATGAAGCAAGATCTCGTCAAGTCGAGCAGTTGCCGAGTTAGCATGGGGAAGTGGATACACCCACGACTTATCAATCACCACGCGTCAATCAAAGCTGCAGGAGGTTGGGGCGCGAGGCGCTCCACAGTTGCCCTTTGGCTTCACATCGAAGCCAAGTCCGAGTGCGCCTTAGGACAGGGGGCTACTGTCGTCGTCCTGAGAATGGCGGTACCCAGATTTTCCTACTGCGTCCCAGGGCGTGGCTCCACCAACGGCCTGGTACAGCCCATCTTCATCAGCAACCACTCAAGACCCTCGCAAGGGGCCAAGCCTCGCGAGGCGGATGACACCAAGACCTCCCCAGGGGTGGCCTCGCTAGGCTGGCTCCTGAGGAGTGGAGATATCTATGCAAGGGGCACCTCGCGAGGGCCGCGTGACATGAGCCATGATGACCAAGGCTAGGAAGGCGCCAGCAGGCGCAGAGTGCCAGTTTCCTCTTTGGTGCTAAAGGAGCAGGCGCAGGCAAAGATTTCCTTGTTGGCGCAACAAGACCAAGACTAGCAGGACGGCAGGACGGAGGTCACCGCGGAGTCCACTACAGTGTCACCACCAGATCCTTTGGCAGGTAAAGACCACCTTTCGTCAGGATAGCTTGTACTAGTTGCCTCCCTTCGAAATTGGCCATTATGGGATCCCTTCCCACCTAAACATTTGGGGAGAGGACCAGAGCCTCTATAAATAGGGCTAGCCACCGCCGTAGTGAGGGATCGGATCCACTCCACCAAGGCCATCTCAACAACTCATCAAGCTCAAGAACACCTCTGCTCAGGAGGCTGTGCATCCACTGTACTAGTTCATCCTTAGCCCACGAGGGAATCCACCACACCACACTTGATATTACACCACAACGGTGCCCCGAACCAGTATAAACTCTTGTGTCTCTTATTCCTTGGGTTCGACGAGCTAGGCCTTGAGATCGTGCGAGAGTGAGCTAGGGAGAGATCTTTGTGCGCACCCCAGTGGTCAAACCTCATGGGTTTGCTGGAACCCGTAATCCGACAACAACCCAGCCCCATGCGACAGAAGGGCGGCAAGCCCGCTTGGTTCCCACGTTCTCTTTCAAGAAAACCCTTGATGCTCCATGCAAGTTCCACAGCGACGCGGAGCCGTGTAACCACACCACTCGGAGATGCCATTGGCTCACCCGACATGCCAAAGGCGAGGGCCTGCCTCCCCCGCCTGCTGGCCTGCTAGCCCCGCCTCCTCAGCAGCTCCTGCGCAGTCGGACTGTCTTCCATGGCACTGTACCCGGCCATTCTTGCTCTCCAATCGGCAAGAACAAGATCGACGTGCTATTCGGTGACAAGCTCCATTTCCTCCGCGAGCCGATTTGTTTTGAGGTTGTTGATCTGGACAACCCCTACCATGCGCTTTTGGGCCGGCCGGCGCTGGCCAAGTTCATGGCTGTGCCACACTGTGCCTACGTCAAGATGAAGATCCTAGGTCCCAAGGGCCTCATCACCGTTGTCGGCGACTACCAGAAGTCCGTCACGTGTGCCGCTGCCAGAAGTCGACTGGCCGAGTCCCTCATCATTGCTAAAGAGAAGTGTCTCCTTGACCGGGTGGTCGCAATGGCCATCAAGCAGCCGGACATGCCATCCAACCCCAAGGAGACAAAGGCTCTATGCTCCTTTCAACCGTCCAAAGAGACCAAGAAGATTGCCTAAGACCCGGCGCACCAGAGAGATTCGTTGTCGTAGGCTCGAACCTCGACAACAAATATGAAACCGAGCTCGTCGATTTCCTCCATGAGAATCGGAACGTATTTGCATGGTCTCCCAAGGACATGCTGGGTGTTCTGACGGATTTCGCCGAGCACAAGCTACATGTGTGGCTGCATGCAAAGCCGGTCAAGCAACCCCTCCGCCGCCTGTCAGAAGAGAAGAGAAGGATTGTTGGTGAAGAGATCGCCTGGCTTCTGGCAACCGACTTCATCATGCAAGTGTTCTACTCAGACTAGCTTGCCAACCCAGTCGTTGTTTTGAAGAAAAATAACAAGTGGTGTATGTGTATCGACTATACTAGACTCAACAAAGCCTGCCCCAAAGATCCATTTGCTTTGCCTTGGATAGATCAAGTGATCGACTCCAAAGCCGGATGCGAGCTGTTGTCTTTCCTTGACGCCTATTCCGGCTACCACCAGATCAAGCTGAACCTAGCCGATCGGCTGAAGACCGCCTTCATCATACCATTCGGAGCCTTTTGCTACCTGACCATGAAGTTCGGCTTGAGAAATGTCGGCACCATGTTTCATTGTTGCATGCAGAAGTGCCTCCTCAAGTAGCTCGGTAGAAATGGCCATGTCGATGTGGACGACATTGTGGTGAAGACGGAGAAGTGCGGCACCATCCTTGAGGATCTCAAGGAAGCCTTTGACAATTTGCACCTTTTTCAAATCAAGCTTAACCCGGAGAAATGTGTCTTTGGACTACCAGTGGGCCAGCTCCTCGGTTTCCTTGTTTCTGAATGCGGCATTGAGTGCAATCCTGTGAACATCAAGGCCATCGGGCGGATGCAGAGGCCCACCCGGCTGCGGGACGTCCAGAAGTTCACTGGGTGCTTGGCATCTCTCAGCCGGTTCATCAGTTGGCTATGCGAGAAGGACCTCCCCTTGTATCAATTGATGAAGAAGACCAACTGCTTCATGTGGAACGACAATGCAGACGAGGCTTTTCTCGAGCTCAAGCGGATTCTGACCATGCTGCCTATCCTGGCCGCTCCGGCTGCTAAGGAACCCATGTTCCTCTACATCTCTGTCACCAGCCATGTGGTCAAGACCATGATCATGGTCGAGCGCCCAGAAGATGACAAGGTACAGCTGGTCTAGAGGCCCGTCTACTGCTTGAGTGAGGTGATGTTGACCTCCAAACAGAATTACCCCCACTACCAGAAGATGTGCTACGACGTGTACTTTGCGGCCAAGAAGCTCAATGGTACTTCCAGGAGCACACCATCACGGTCGTCTGCACTGTCTCGCTTGCTGAGATCATTGGCAACAGAGATGCATCAGGCCGGGTGGAAAAGTGGGCCATCGAGCTAGCTCTCCACACCATCCTCTACCAGCCCTGCACCGCCACCAATTCCCAAGTGCTGGCCGACTTCCTAGTTGACTGGGCCGAGACCCAATACCTACCGCCAGTGCCGGATTCCATCGATTGGCGGATGCACTTCAACGGCTTCAAGATGCGCACCGGTTTGGGAGCCGTCATCGTCCTCACCTCTCCCAAAAGCAATAGACTCAAGTATATGCTACAAATTCACTTTGCCGCCTCCAACAACGTGGCCGAGTACGAGGCGCTCATCCACAGGCTCCGGATAGCCAAGGAGATTGGCATCCGCCAAGTGTTGTGCTATGGCAAATCAAACTTGGTGGTCCAGTAGTCGTCCAACGACTGGGACGCCAAGGATGCAAACATGGCAAGCTACTGGTTCCTCTTCCAATAGATCAACGGGCACTGTGATGGCTATGAGTTCCTTCATGTACCATGGGCCGGCAACAAGTAAGCTGACGCCTTGACACGGATCGGCCCCACTCGACAAGCCATACCAGCCTGCGTATCCCCCCAGTGCCAGCGCGAGTCGTCTATTAGGCCTTTGCCGGAATTAGAATCCATCTTCGAGCCAGCTGACCCTGGAGCAGTTGGATCCAGCTATGGGACTGCAGCAGTCGGCCCGAGGACTTCAGCAGGCGGCCCAGGGACTTCGGCAGTCGGCCTGGGGACTTCAGCTGGCAGCCCGATAACTGCAGCACTCGAACCCGGCGCGGGGACTTCAGAACCTGGCCCAGGGGATACAACAGTTGGCCCAGGGACTTCAACGACGCAGCAAGCAGTGGCCAGTTCCAACCCACCGCCCCCAACCCAACCACCCACTTCCGGTTGCTGTCATGACAGTGGTAGAAGGACCATCATGGGCGCAACCCATCCTCAACTTCCTGGTTAGTAGAGATCTACCAGCCGACGAGATTGTAGCCCGACAGATACAACACCGGGCAGCAACGTAGAGCCGGAGAAGGGCATGGAAATCCTTAGAGATATTCACGAAGGCGAATGCAGCCACCACGCCGCCTCCAGATCCCTTGTTGCCAAAGCTTTCCGCCATGGTTTCTTCTAGAGACTACATTGGATGACACCAAGGAGTTGGTCAAGAAGTGCAAGGGGTGCCAGCGCTTCAGCTCTAAGCAGCACCTGCCGGCCTCTGCACTCAAGACCATCCCCCTCACTTGGCCGTCTGACGTCTGGGGGCTGGACATGGGGACTCATTCAAGACAGCACGCGGCGGCATGACCCATTTTCTGTTCGCCCTAGACAAGTTCACGTAGTGGATTGAAGCGAAGCCAATCAAGAAGTTGAATGGTCTGACTGCTGTGACCTTCGTCGTAGACATCACCGTCCGTTTCTACGCGACGGAGGGCATCCACAATGGCACGAACTTCGCCAAAGGCGCCTTGGCCCATTTCTGCACGACGCAGGGCATCGACTGGACTTAGCTTCCATTTCCCATCCACAGTCAAAGGACCAGGTGGAGCGAGCAAATAGACTCATCTTGGTCGGCATCAAGCCCCGACTGGTCGAGCCGCTGGAGCGCTCGGTGGGCTGCTAGATTGAGGAGTTGTCGGCCGTCCTTTGGAGTCTCTGGACTACACCGAACAAAGCAACCGGCTTCACTCCCTTCTTCCCCGGGTCCGGGGCCGAGGCCGTCATCCCAACTGACATCGAGTTTGACTCGCCTCACGTCACCATGTACACTGAGGCGGAAGCGAAGGAGGCGTGAGAAGACGGCGTGGATCTGCTGGAAGAGGCCCGGCTGTTGGTACTCAGCCGGTCCACCATCTACCAGCAGAGCGTGCGCCGCTACCACAGCTGAAAGGTCAGGCCATGATCTTTCCACGAGGGGGGCCTTGTGCTCCGGCAGATCCAGCGAACAGCTGGGCAACACAAGCTCTCAGCCCCTTGGGAGGGGCCTTTCGTCATCAGCAAGGACCTGGGAAACGACTCCTACTACCTCATCGACGCAGATAAGCCCAGGGCACGCAAGAGGGACGATTCTGGCAAGGAAACAGAGCGCCCATGGAACGCAAATCTTCTCCGTCAATTTTACAGTTAATGCAGTATGTACCATGCTACCTTTTGTATTAAGCTAACATAACAAGGCCCCCGAGGAGCACTCGGGGGATACCTTTTTATTTATATCATAAGATTTCGCCTATGAATGTGTTATTTCATTCTTTCGTCGTACACCAGGTCTGGTCGGCCGGCCCGGGGGCTCACCACCTTAACCTAAGCTGGTATCGCCTACAGTCGGCCAAGTAGTGTGCCGACAGCTAAGCCCTCTCTTGCCTTAGGTCACAGCTTGTAGAGAGACTGTTTGACTTACAAGAGCTAAAGGAAAGAAATGATGTCCACACAAAAAATGACTAAGGAAGAACGACCAGCATAGGCCAAGCCGGCTGCTTGCCTCCTGCGTCCGGCTGCTGAGCAGCCGGCCAACTGACTTTTATCTTGATTAGCTAAGCTCTAGACGGCCGAAGTACTTGTCTATCCTAAACAACCAAGTCCCTAACCCAGCCACAGACGCAGAGTGATTGTCCGGCTGGTAGGGCGGCAGCCAAAGGAAGGCGGCAAAGGAAAAGGCCAAAAAGAGGAAAAGCCAGAACCCGACAAAGAGCACAAGCTTGTGCGAGAATAAGATTGTTTACATAAAGGCCCATGGCCAAGCATTCAACGCAGTTTGAATCACACCCCCAGCAGGTGGAACTGCACAAATTTAACTTGTGTGTTCAAAAGTTACAAGGTTGGAAAAACATGAAAGATAAGTGGCCCTAGGCTAGGGGCGTGGCAGGCAGCGTGGACAGGTCGGCAGAGGCAGAACTACCGGCTGGTGGAGCGTCCGACTGGCTGGTCTCGGCTTGGGCGGTAGTCGACGCAGTCTCCCACGGCCCGCTGGTCGAGGCCCGATCAGGCTGAGGCCACCTGCTCGCTCCGTCATCCAGCGCGACGTCCCCATCTTCCTCGCCCTCGTCGCTGGAGGCGATCTCTGAGTCCTCCCCCTCCCCGGGGTTCAGCCTGAACTAGTTGGTCGGCACCTGAGCGCCTTCTTCGTCCAACTCCAGGATGAAGACGGCAGTGTCGGCGTACTCAGCGATTACCGCCGCGCGCTTGACAAGGTCGTCGCGCACTAACTCCAGCTTAGGTCCGGCCTGCTACCGGAAGGTGGCCAGCTACGCCAACCTCAGCTCTGGATACCAGGCATTGGTGAACTCGAGCGCTGTCCTGGCACCTGCTCGAGCCACAGCGCCCTTCCAGGCCTTGAACCGCTCAACCTCCAGCCAGTCAGCAGTCCAACAGGGAGTGCGAGGGACCTGAGCATCTGGCCAAAGCGCGGCCAGCACCTGTGACCCGGCGCGCTCTAGGCGGCGGAGCAGGCGGTGAGCTGGCTCCAGGCGCGTCTTGATGGCCAGGAGATGCTCGCCAAGGTTTCGAGGCGCGTTGGGCAGAATGTCCATGTCTGCCCTCCTTCACTGCTTGCGCCACGCCTCGATGGCCTGGCTGACGGCGATGGAGTGGCTGGGAAGAAACTTTGCTCAAAAAGAAGATCAAAAAAGTTTAGAAGCCAGAAGCCGGCTCATGCACTAGTCGGCGACTGTGCAACAAAAGAAGAAATAACTTACCATCGATCATGTCCTCGATATCTCCATAGCCATCCGATAGTAACTTCTCCTTCTCGACCCAGTTTGAGCACTGAGTCTCGAACTCGGCTTTGAGGAGATCTTCACCATCCTTCAGCTGTTGGACGTCCGCCTTGTACTTCTCCACCTGGTCCGCCAGCTCCTTCGCCAGTCGGTCGCACTCTTTGGAGGCCCGACTGCACTCCTGCTCCTTGGCGCGAAGCTCACTCTCAAGCTCGCCCACCTGCACCTGCAGCTGACCATTGGCCTCTGCCAAGATTAGAAAGAAAAGCATCAACCATCGACACAAAAACAAGAAGTCACCGGAAGATCCGGCCCAACTGCTCAGTAGTCGACCCGAATCTCATGGGCTACACCCAGTGGTGCACTTGCCCGCCCCCACCGAAAGACAAAGTTCCAATCTCGGCTCTGGTTCAAGTCAGCGGTCCATTTGGCCGGCGCCTGGTTTTGAGAGTTATAGGCGGCCGCACGAAGGTTGTGGTAATCCTACAGCAGAAGGTAGCTCAGCACTCGGAAGCTCACCTTGATGTTCCAGGCCGCCTGCTCACCAGCCGGCCCAGAAAACAGGGCCTACAACCAGTGAGTGCGCTGAAGCACCCCCATGGCCGCCTGCATCTCCAGCAACTCGCTCCTGGACTTCAGGAGGGTGGCGCCGTGGGCGTTGAACTACTCCAAGATGCCCTTCACCGACATATTGAGGATACCAGAGCCATCCCTAACAACCAATCTGGCGGGGCGGCGCTGGTGGCCATGGTGTCGGGTGCTGACGAGCTCACAACCCCCACCTCCATCAGCCTTGGCGCCGAAACCGCCCTTGCAGGGCGCTGGCACGCGGGAACGCGGGTTGTCGCCACCCGGCCCACCACCAGCTCGGCGCTAGACGGCGGCACCACTTGCACTTTAGGCTGGTTGCTCCACTCGCCAGTAGTCAGTGCATGCGGAGGCACCTCCATCTCTGTGATGACAGGGTCTACCCCTCTCCTCTCTTGGGCCGGCTGGTCGGCTCCGGCCCCTCCAATCGGCACCTGGCCCTCCACCACCAGCGGATCTGTGTGTTGCGGATCGGTGGCCTTCGGAGCCCTGTCGCGGGATGCCTCCTCCTCCCGTGCCTTGGCTCTCGTGTCCACCTGCTCCTTGGCCGTGGTGTCGACCTGTGCCTTAGCCATCGCGCCGGACTTCACCCGTGCCACGTCGGTCACCTCCTCCTTTGCTCGGGCCGTGGTGTCCCACTCCTGCCGAGCCTCCAACTCGTTCCTCTCCATCACCTCTCGAAGGGCGACGCTCGGGTCCGCATGACGGAAGTTTCTAGAGCCGTCTGCGGCCCCAATCACCGAGGCGAACGGGGCCCGCGACAGAGAAAACGGAGCCTTGTGCAAACATGGCAGGAAAAGCTAAGAAAAGTTTGCAAGAAAAGAAGCGAACACATGACAGAGATTCTCAAGAAAGAAAAGCAAAGACACTTACGCGGACACCATTGGGCGCTGCTTTGGGCCCTTCCAGATGATGGCCGCCTTCGCGGCCTCTTGCTGCTTGTTCGCAGCGACCGTGCCCCTGTCCTTCTTGGATGGCCGGCTGCCGTGTTGCGCCTATGCATCAGGTGCTCTAGTCAGCGCCCTCTAGATTCCCCCTATTTCCAATCCTCCACTATTGCCTTGCTGCTTTACTGCCGTAATAACTTATAGATGAGTTGTTAATATTTATGTGATGTCTCATGAGTTAGTTCACAAATATTTGAATACATCCACTTTTATGGAACAACCATGCAAAAAAAATTGTTGCATTCCCTTTGCATCCACTCTGAATTTCTATTGGCTCAAGTGAATGTGCACCCAAATCAAAAGATTATTTGGACTAAGCTAACACATGCACCTGACTCCGAATCCTGTCTAGATTGAGTCAAAAACATGCACTTTATAAGATTCCTGCAGAACTAATTTAGACTTGAGGTGACTATTTGTATTCCTACAGATCTATTAGACTTCAGGTGGCCTTTTTTATTCTTGCACATGGTTGTTTGTTAATGGAAAGTTCTGCAACATTTTTACAAATGCTATAGAGGGAAGTCAACTGATTGCTAGATTTATCCTCGCATGGAATTATGTTCACCAACTTATATATATTACCATGAATTTTGTTTATTTGTTATGCAGCAGTCATCTCAAGGAATTCGACACACTGATTAGATTTCCACATGTAGTATTACATATTAATCTTATATTTTTTTCTTCAACTCTATTGTTTCGGTCTACTGTGTTGTTGCTATGCATTGGTTAACAGTCTGATTTGCTGGAAAGTACACATATTTTCTCTACGCCTGAGTAAGATCCAGTTATATAATCGATACCTCGATACCTCTCTTGCTTGCTTACTATTTGCATCCATGTTTTCTTAGTTGTTTCAAAGTAAAGTACGTATGATTCATTGTGAACATGGATATAGCTGCATGTATGTTTTCTCTTAGATAAGGCTATTTTATGCATACACTTACTTTACTGGAGGTCTAAGATATTTGATTGTGAAGATGTAGGTGAAAGAAGCTACATGTTCTTGGTATCCATGGAGTCTGACAATATTGCTGGATCAATTTATATTCACGTGGTGTGGTCATGATATATACTTTGAAAGTAGACATTTAGCTGAAAGTAGACATTTTTCCCAATTTTGGTGTTTTCTATTGTATTCTTTGTTGCCGAACCATATTCTTATATGGTTTAGTTTGGTAGAAGTGTCAGTTTTAACTCTTTTTATGTTGTTCCCAGTGGCCGGTGTTGTTCTATACATAGATGTCATGATAGCCAATCATTTATTAGTCTTATTTTCAGATTCATGTTGCTTGGCTGATGATCTGTTATATTGTTACTAGTTTTTTGTTGGATTTTAGTCCACCATGATTTGATTCATTCCTACTAGCCCTATGAAGTTAGAATGGGCCAATCCGTTCTTTCATAATAAAGAGAGATATGTATGTTCTACACTAATAAGCATGCATCTGCTTTCTCTATATGTGGATAGAAACTACATGCATAAGGTTGGGAAAATTTCCATAGAAAACCCTAGTAGGATAAATAATATAATATGGTTTTTATGACACATCAAAGTCTTTATATTATATTATATTATATTTTTTCAATGGTTCCAGGTGAAGACCAAAGATATTGACTTATAAAACATTTGAAGTATCCGTGATTAGCACCAATGATTACGATATAGCGGGATTCCTTTGGTCTATTTATGACTTTGCAGTCTATTTTACATCTTACCTTGGCTTAATCATGCCCAAAATACCAAAGCTCTCCCTTCACCATAGCCCAAACTGTATCTTCTTTGTTCTCCAACAATATATACTTTTTTGATGACAATTGTCCCTTGGGAACCCTGCTCAACCAACCCAGCAATAGTCATCAAACTTGCATTTTTCATTGGTACTATGAAAAAAAGGTTTATGAAATTCTCTAGTCCAAATATTATCATCGCCTATTTTTCATTGGGAACACACTAGTAATATATAACTTTATTTTCTTAGTAGCATGTAGACCATGCACGACCTGAAATGACATGTGTTGTCGAACAAAAGGGAGTACTTAATACACTTGGCATTTAGCAATACATGATACAAACATTGGTCCCAAAATGATCACATTTTATACATGATACCGCATAGATTAGTCCCAAAATGATCACATTTTCTACATGATACCACAAAGTTATATCTGCCGTGTATCAATAACCATTGTCCCTTGAGAGAAATGTTCATAGAGCCCGGTAATATAGTCCTTCACCTTAACTTTCCTGTACAATGGTGGTCTCTTCTCATTAATCGGCTGAGGCAATGGCTCCATTTCTCTCTTGTGGTCAACAGAGTAGCCTAGAGTCACCGATAGCCTCTCGTTCTTTGCATTTGTCACAACCCTATGCACAGGCCTCTTGAAGAGCCCATTGCACATTATGTCGGAGCGATTGACAACGGGTAGCCTCATCAACACCGCATTGTATTTCAAGACATCGGGGCTAGTTGCGCCCCTCACACCTTCTGGATGAACGACCGACTCCTTGGGCCTGCTGGTCCAGGGGGGCGGCAGCTAGAAGACGGCGAGCTCTCACTAGGAGGCCTCAGGCAACCGACACCTAGCAGGCAGCCTTGTGTTCCCTCAAAGTTTGCACCCCTTTACTACGACGAGACAGGGCATGGCTACCGGAACATCTACCACCCCCAAATCCCGGAAGAGCGTGGCAACAGTGCGGGCATACTAGGCGGACATCCCTCGACCACCGCCGCACTATAACCACGTGAATCGTGACGTGGCCTACGTCAGCTAGGGCCAAGTTCCCATGATGTGCGGTCGGTACGGCCTACAGGCGACAGGCCCTACCTATCAACAAGCAGCTAGTAGATGGTGCAACCCGAGCAGGCAGCCATGAGGACGGGCCGACCTCTAGCAGGCGGCGCTCCCTCCCCTCGGAGTCTGCCCGCCATTAATCTAATGAGACGAGGAGTGGCTATAGTAAGCGCCCACCAGGCGGCGGGACTGTAGCTGTACGTCCCCCGATGAGACTTTCATCACCAAAGGCAAGGGTACAGTGAAGGGCAGTTAGCGTGGCCCGCAGGCGGCGAGCCCACCTGTCGGCCTAGTTCATGGCAGGCGGCGGGACCCACCAAGCGATGGGCCCCAGCAGCCTGCTGAGAAGCCGGCGCCTAGAGACACTAACATCCGGGTCATACACCCGGACGGATTACCATTGTATCCCTGGGGGATATGCCTATATAAACCCCCAGGCTCACCCATGCAAAGGGTTTAGAACCCTAGCCAACATACACACACATAGAGAGAGGAGATAGAGCTAGCCTTGCCCTTCTTCCTCCTCTAGCCGAACAGGTCGAGGAGCAACCTTGTAGCTACCTTATTGATGATAGTCATCATGCAGAGACCCCGCAGAGTAGGACTAGGGGTGTTATATCCATGGAGAGCCCCAAACCTGGGTAAGACTCATAGGCATTCGAGATCTCATGCACTCCCTCTTCCAGGGCCCGACGACTTACTCCTGTCCCCATCCATGATAAGGCACCCCCTATTATACGTTGCTAGATATCACCGACATGTGGCGCTGACCATGGGGCCAAGTGCACCGTCGGCCAAAAACACATTCTGGATGGGAACCGTCTTCCTTCCTGGCGAGTGCAGCCAGCCCAGCACACCTGATGGCGTTTGCGTCGACGCGCTTCGCAACATGGAAGCCGCTTGTGTCGCAAGCTTCCTTGTTGATCTCATCGGCTGGACCAGCCTCTCCGACGAGCCCGTGCCTGATGTGGGAGCAGCCAGCTCCGAGAGATGCCTCGTCGACCTCCTTGCCAAGCTCTGCATCACCAATGAGCCCGCCTCCGACCTGGAGTCCGTCGGCTCCACCGACCTGCCCATCGAGATGATCATCGACTCGATGAGGCGCGGCTCTAGCAGCTCCTCGACACTGCGACTATGCAGCACGAGGCGGGCCGCCGCATGGTAGAACTCGATGGGCAAGCCGAAAACCACTCCCCCCCAACAGGCGGTGCTCACGATCAGCGAGAGCAAGAGCCGGCTGCTAGCCGCAGTCGGTGCACCCACATCACGGTTGCGACCAGGATGGCCGCCCATGTGCAAAAGAGCGATGGCGAGACCGTCCGCCTCCTCCTCGCAGGGAGAGGCATGCTTCCCTGCCGCCTCATGAACATCCACTCTCAGAGGCCGGCTGGGCACCCGTGAAGGAGTCGGAGAGAACGACGTGCACCACTAGATCGAGCAGCTTGCTCGGTCCCTGGCCGTAGAAGAAGAAGACGCGATCGGCCCGGCCTGCTTCGGCCCCCGCATCCATGACGAGCCCTTCCCCAAAGGTTTCTCACTCCCTCGATATACTCACAAGTACAACGGCTCTGTGTAGCCGAAAGACTAGCTGGTCGACTACTCCATGGCCGTCAGCATAACAAATGGCAAGAAGCGCGTTGTCGTGCCATAGATTCCATTCATGCTCCAGGGCACCGCTCGTACATGGATTTACAGCCTCAAACTGTACAACATCAATAGCTGGCTCGACATCACCGATGTCTTCATCCGCAACTTCACCAACACCTACAAGTGGCTACCGAAGCCTCGCCAGCTGCCCATGTGCGTCCAAGGCCCGGCTGAGTCCACCCGCAACTTCATGACACGTTGGGCCGAGTTGCGCAAATCCTGCGAAGGGGTGGAAGAGGTGCATGTAACGTCCCAGATGTAACATTCCATAATTGTAACTCCAACTCTTGCCATTTCCAGCAATTCTCTAAGTTTTATCCTCCGTGGTTGGGTTTTGTCCTCGTTTTGCATTTTGTTCATGTCATGCATTTCATGTCATGTCATCATGTGCATCTCATCTGCATTCGTGTTCGTCTTCTGCATCCGGCCATTTCCCCATTGTCCGTTTCGGAATCCGACACTCACACTTGCACCTATTGCACCTCTCAGATCTCATTTCGTGAGCGGGAGAAAAACGTTCCTGAAATGGGATGAGATTTGTCGAGTGGCCTTGGTACATCATTGCTAGGTCGCGTGTCAAATTTCGTTCCATTTGGAGGTCGTTTGATACCCCAACCATTAACCGTGTAACCGCTGAAACTCCTCTCTCTTTGCAGCCCAGCACCACTCCACAACAGACCACTAGCCCATCTAAACCCCCTCCATGCTCTCCTTTGTTTGATCACGATCGTGTGGGCAAAAACCGCACCTCAATAGCCCTCTCCTAGCTCCCAGAATCTATATAAAGGCCTCCCCGTCTAAATTTTGGGCGAAACCCTAGCCATCTCCCTCCTCCCGCCGCCGGGCGCGTCCACCCGACGCCGGACACATCCACTCTGCCAGGCCCCAGCCAACGGGGGCTCACCACGTCACCCCGCCACCGTCCCACCATCGTGCAGCCCGCCAGGCCCCTCGGCGGCCCTCCCGGCCCGCGTCGCCACAACAGCCACCCGCATGCACCCGTGCTTCGCTTCCCATGCCGCTGCCTAGCGCCACCGCTGCCGCATCGACCGCCGCCTTGCGCCGAAGCCTCCACCACCGTCACCTCACCGCCCCCGCCACCCCGCAGTCCGTCGCCGACCACCGCCCTCACCAGAATCCGCACCAACCAGATCCACGAGGGTAGATCAGATCCACTAGGCCCGCTGTCCAAACACCTCCGCCATCCCGGATCTCCTTATCCCGGAATCCCTCCGTCCCGATTCCGCGAGGTCAAAATTTCTCTCAAGTCCTGAGTTTTTCATATTTTGTGTGCATATTCATGAGGTCATAACTTCTCGCATGTGGCTCCAATTTGCATGTATGATAAGTCGAAATGTTCATCTATGAGTGCTCTAGATGATGGTGTTGTTTACATGCAAGTTACTCCTCATCTAGTTGACGTAATCATCGTTGCAAAAGTGCTAAATGATGTAATCTGCTGGGAACTATCATAACTTGCTGATTTGTCTTTTTCATAGCATTTTGTGTGTTTTATCTTTTGAGCATCATGTCAACATGTCTTAGGAGCATCTTCATGCCACCTTTAAAGTGGTGCTATCGTTGTATTTTTATGTGCCCTGTGGTGACTAGCACAAGCTTGCAAAGTAGGGTAATTGTTGTTGCTGATTTCAGTGACTTAGTGATTTCAGCTAAGTCTTATACTGCTACATTATCTTGCCATGTTAACTTGATGCTACAAGTGAATCCATGCATATTTTGGTGATGCTCATTAAGGATGTTTTGTAGATATTGTTATGCTCTATACATCCATGCCCTAGTTTGCAATTATGTGTACTGTATCTTGTCATTACCATGTTCTCAATTTGCTAAATAATATTGTTGTTAGTCTGTTAATAGTAAGTTCAGTTTTGCCATGTGTATAACTGGTGATCTATGCATCCTATGACCATGCCCTTGCCATGAGTAGATGCATAATTACTTATTCATACTGTTGGTTGCATTCATATGCCATGAAATGCTTTGTGGTGAGTTGCACAAGCTCGCAAACATGCTATCATGAACCTGTTTCTACCATGCCATGTAATTCTACCAAGTCTGAAATCTGTTCATATCATTTGCCATGTTTGCATTGATGCTATCATCTTTTTTGTGGATCTTTGGAACAAGTTCGGTAATGTTTGCATTTATTACTAGCATGCCATGCTCAAGTTTTCCATGATAGGTCCCTGTAACATGTAGTTTTCTATCTCTAAATGTTGCAACCTGATGTTGTTTCTGCCATATTCAGTGAATTTCTGCTAAGTCTGTTACACTGATATCATTTGCATTTTGCCATGCTGTTTTAGACTTGTTCTAGTGAGTTCTAGCAGTAGCTCAGTGTTCAAGATTTGTAGAGCTTCACTTGTACTTCACTGCCATGTCTTTTGTTTTCATGTTTGGGTGTTGTAGCATATTTCAACCTTGCATCTAAGCTGCCATGCTACTGTTTCAACATATTGCATTGCATCTTGTTTATCTCTTCATTAGCAAACCGGTCATCCGTTTCCGATGATCTTCATATCGATTTCAACCAAAATCTCTCAATCTATCCAGTGGCATGCTTGGTTTGCCAAGTTAGTGCCACATTCATCTTTCCCCTTCTGGAGTACCCATATGCATTGCACATCATATCTTGCATTCAATGCCATGTCTTGCATCATGTTGCTTGCGCATTGCATCGTGATTGATTGTTGTTCCATTGCTTGTGTTCTTGCCTTGGGTAGAGCCGGGAGACGACTTCGTGTTCGAGGACCCTGTCGAGTACGTTCATGAGGAGCAAGCTTTCGACACCTCTAAAAACATTGCAGGCAAGATGATCATTACCCCCGATATCACTTCTACCTCTGCTTGCTAGTTGTTCGTTCTATCGCTTTGTCGCGCTACCTACCACTTGTTTATCAAGCCTCCCATATTGCCATGTCAAGCCTCTAACCTACCCTCCTACCAAACCGTTGTTTGGCTATGTTACCGCTTTTGCTTAGCCCCTCTTATAGCGTTGCTAGTTGAAGTTGCAGTACAAGTTGTTCCATGTTGGAACATGGATATGTTGGGATATCACGATATATCTTATTTAACTAATGCACCTATATACTTGGTAAAGGGTGGAAGGCTTGGCCTTTTGCTCGGTGTTTTGTTCTACTCTTGTTGCCTTAGTTTCCATCATACCAGTGTTATGTTCCTTGAATTTTGCACCCCTAACAAGGTGAGGGTTTATGGGCCCCTCTTGATAGTTCGCTTTGAATAAAACACTTCCAGCAAGACCCAAATTTGGTTTTACCATTTGCCTAATAACAAGTAAAAGCTGCATAGGGAGTAATTAACCCGAGGATTCTTAATCAACAACCTGGGCCAATGCTCCTCATGAGAGTTGGTCCAAACTAGAGTTGTGTACGGCTTCCCCCGGGGCAACTCAGGTCTCAGTCGCTGTACACTGTGCTCATCTAGAGATGGCCGGAGATGAGATACGCGCGGTTACTATCAGGGTGTCGGCACGCCGGGAGGTCTCGCTAGTTTTAGTTTACAATTGTCGAAATGTCTTGTGCACCGGGATTTTGAGTATGATCGAAGGGTTCCACAATGGAGGATTGTCTCCGTAGATCGTGATCTTATCATGGGCTAAGTTGGGACACCCCTGCAGGGTTTTAAACTTTCGAGAGTCATGCCCACGGTTATGTGGCAGATGGGAGTTTTTAATATCCGGTTGTAGTGAACTTGAAACCAAACTCTTTGAAATACACCAACCGCTTGTGTAACCGTGATGGTCTTTTTTCAACGAGGTTCGGGAAGTGAACACGGATGGGTTATGATTGAACATAAGTAGTTTAGGATCACTTCTTGATCATTACTAGATTACGACCGTTGCATAGTTTCTCATCTTATTCTTGTATACGTAAGCTAGCCACCATACAATGCTTAGTGCTTGCTGCAACTCCACCTTATATCCATACCTTACCTTTAAGCTTTGATAGTCTTGACACCGTGGGTAATGGAATTGCTGAGTCCCCGAGCCTCACAGTATACTACAAACACAGTTGCAGGTGCCGATGATACCGATGCAGGTGATGCCACCGGGCTCAAGTGGGAGTTCAATGAAGACCTTAGCCGTTACTATGTTTCCTTTTTGGATGATCAGTAGTGGTGCCCAGTAGTGTCGATAGGGACTTAGCATGGGTGGTTGTCTTTTATTCATTTGATTTTGTCCGTAGCCGGACTTTGTGTTCATCTTGTATGATCGTATATCTTGATGTTATTGTGTGACATTGTGGCGATTGTAAGCCAAAGCTCGTATTCTATCTATTTAGTACATGAGATGAGCAAAGATACAACCACTCTTGCAACCATACCAATATGCGCTTATGCCCCAAGTCGTGCCTCGAAACGTATGGAGTATAATCGCATATTGGGCATTATAGTTTTAGGATCACGCTGGTATCTTGGGATCCTTCCGATATTGTTGTGACGAGAACATTGTTCTTGGTGCTTCCTAACATTTAGGGGTTGTGGCAGTGTCCCGGGAGTTGAGCTCTGAGGTGTTGTCGTCGAAATTTTATCATTGCAGTTTCGGTATACATGAGCTCGCCAACATCGAAAATCTCTTCTATGCAGTTAGTGGTGAGATAACCTCGACACCACCCAGTACTTGGAAGGAAGTTCGAGAGTATTTCCAGAACTAGTATAGCGGATGCTTTTCGAAGGTTGAGGTACACGATTTCTGGAGTTTTCTTGGTTATGTGTTGACAGATGGATACAGTGGAGCGTAGGGCTTGTTAGTTGTGTGATATATATATTGTGCCTCCCTGTATCCCTAGCACCAGATTGCATAACCAGAAAGTTTCGGCAGTTAATAGGTGGGAATTCAAGTAGCTCTTAGTTATTCTTTCGACAGATAATTGGTATGGGATTGGAAGATTCTTACCATTTCTTTGTTCCAGTCGTACCTTGTTGTTTCATTCATCAACCTTTGTCTAAGTGACTTCTCACCCTAATGGTCGTGTAATGTTAACTTTGCAATGCATTCGTTCAATCTCTCTTCGGATGCTTATTATGAAGACTTCTTTTCACATGTCTATTCGTTGTTTCAGCTTGTCTATTATGGTTCTAACGGATGCCACCTTCTTCAGGATGGCTCCCCCAACGCGTCTGCATCCGGATCGTACCGACAGAGAGCAGTCCAACACTCCGCCACCTCCTCCGCCTCCGAAGGCATGGCAAGCTTTGATGGCAGCCACCAACGCCAACACTCAGATGCTGATTCAGCTCATGCAAGAGCGGAATCAAGGACAAGGCAACCAAGGGAATCAAGGCCAGGGGCAATTCAAAAATCAGCCTCAATTTGCTACCCTCAACCAGTTTCTTGCAAATTAGCCAAAGTCTTTTAGCGCTTGTGCTGAGGCCATGGACACTAATGGTTGGCTCGTGGACATCAACAAGCATTCTAAATGCAGCAATGTCGGGCCTGAGGACTACGTCAAGTTCACTTCTTTTCTACTCAAGGACCAAGTAGCAGATTGGTATCAGTAGTATAACGACTCTAGAGGGGGTAGAGTGATTACCTGGACGGACATTTACTGGGACATTCGAGCTCAACACATTCCAACAAGTGTTGTCGAGAGCAATCGTGAGGAATTCTGCAATCTCAAGGAAGGAGGCATGTACGTGTATCAATATAACATCAAGTTTTAGAATCTTGCTCGCTTAGCAAGGCAGGACATTCCTGATGAAAAGAGCATGATCTATCACTTCAGAGGTGGGCTCAGAGAGGATCTAAAGTTAGCTCTCGTTTTTATTGATCCTACTCATTTCAATCAGTTCTATAACATGGCCCTCAAGCAAGAAGCTTCTCAACTCAAGTGTGAAGCTTCCAAAAAGAGGCTCAGGGATGCAGTCCAGTCTTCCTCTTCCTCTCAAGTCGCAGCTAAGCAACAAAAGTTCTGGCTTTCTCCACCTCCTCCTTTTTGTCAGCCCTACCAGCATAAGCACTCAGGTGGTCGTGGATCTTCTCACCAACCCAACCCAAGCTATTAGAACAAGTATCAGACTCAGGCTCCAAGGACAGGTGGTCCTCCTCCTCCACCTTTCCATCCTCTTTCAGAGGTCACTTGTCACAGGTGTGGTTTGAAAGGGCATTACTGAAACAAGTGCACCAAGAAGCACCTTCCGCCTCCTCCTCCGGTCAGGTTAGCAAGCAATGATGCACAATCCCAAGTCTGCAAGGGTGAACATGATGAATTCAGCTCAAGTAGAGGATTCTTCAGAAGTGATCATGGGTAATCTTCCACTTAATGATATTCCTGCAAAAGTTTTATTCGATACTGGTGCATCACTTTTCTTCATGACAAGAACTTTTGCATCGAAGCATGAGTTTGTTTTTCAAGATTTTCCTAGACCATTGTCCGTTGTTTCTCCGGTTTCATTAATGAATTCTAACAACTTTATTCGAGATGTCACCATCAAGATGTTCAGTTATAAATTCCTGGCTTCCCCAATTGTTCTCGGCGATTCGGATATTGATCTCATTCTCGGCATGGATTGGCTCTCTAAGCACAAGGCCTTTCTTGATTGTGCTTCAAAGGAGATTAAATTGATGCATCCTTCTGAAGAAGTGATCATCTTTGCCGGTCGTGATGAAACCATTCGGTTGTTCTCTCTCAACAAGAAAGGCGAGATTGATGCTATTTCTCAGATTCCAGTTGTCTGCGAGTATCAAGATGTCTTTCCTGAAGAGCTTTCGGGTATGCCTCCTCACCGGCCAGTCGAGTTCGTTATTGATCTTGAGCCCGATACAAAACCCGTTTGCAAGCGCCCATACAAGCTTGGGCCAAAAGAGTTGAAAGAATTGAAGAAACAGCTCGATGAACAAGAATGTCTTGGTCTGACCAGACGAAGTTCATCTCCTTAGGGATGTGGTGTTCTATTTGTCCAGAAGAAGGATGGCACGGACCGACTTTGTTTTGATTACCGCCCGTTGAACAAGAAGACAATAATAAATACCCACTTCCCCAATGTCAATGAGCTATTCGAGAAACTCATAGGTGCAAAGGTGTTTTCCAAGCTTGACCTCCATATGGGGTATCACCAGATTCACATTCGCGAAGAAGATATCCAGAAGACAGCTTTCATGACAAGCTTTGGTTCTTATGAATATATTGTCATGTCTTTCGGGCTTGGTAATGCCCTTCTAACATTCTCTTGCATGATGAACTTCATCTTCAACCCCTACACCAACGAATTAATCCTGATGTATCTCGATGATATCCTGGTATTCTCCAAGAATAAAAAGGATCAAGCCAAACATTTGCTATTGGTGGTCTACAAGCTCAAAAAGTGTCAATTCTACGCAAAGTTCTCCAAATGTTAGTTCTGGCTTGATGAAGTTCTTTACCTTGGTCACATCATCTCAGCCAAGGGCATTTCTGTTAATCCGGAGATGGTTTCTGCAATTGTGAACTGGGAGCCTCCTCAGAACGTCAAGCAGCTTTGCAATTTTCTTGGGCTTGCAAGCTATTGCCGAAGGTTTGTGGAAAACTTCTCGAAAATTGCTAAGCCTCTTTCCAACCTCTTCCAGAAGCATGTCAAGTACTCTTGGACTCCTGAGTGTGACATTGCCTTCAATACATTCAAAAAGAAACTCATCACAGCTCCTGTCCTTACTCCTCCTAATGAGTCCAAGCCCTACCAAGTTTTCTGTGATGCCTCGTTGCAAGGTCTCGGTGCAGTCTTAATGCAAGAGAAGAAAGTTGTGGCCTATACTTCTCAGCAGTTGAAGCCAAATGAGAGGAACTGCCTCACTCACGATATTGAGTTGGTGGCAGTTGTCCATGCATTAATCACGTGGAGACATCTTTTGTTGGGTAGGCAAGTGGAAATTTTCACCAATCACAATAGCCTCAAATATATCTTCAATCAGCCCAATCTCAACCTCCAACAAACTCGTTGGGTCGAAATGATTCAAGAGTACAATCCAAGCATTGAATACACTCCAGCAAGGCGAATGTGATTGCAGATGCGCTGAGCAGAAAGGCATATTGCAACAACTTAATTCTCAAGCCATTCCAACCTGATCTTTGTGAAGGTTTCATCAAGCTTAACCTCCAAGTTGTTCCTCAAGATTTTCTTGCCAACCTTCAAGTCACTCCAACTTTGGAAGACAAAATTCGTGAGGCACAAATCCTTGATACCATGGTGAAGAAGGTGAAACATGGTGTGACCCATAATGGATGAAGGGCACAATTATCTTCTTTCCATCCACCCAGGCAGTTCGAAGATGTACCATGACCTCAAGCAGTCGTATTGGTGGACTCGCATGAAGCGAGAGATTGCTCAATTCATGAATGAATGCGATGTCTGTCGAAGGGAGAAAGCAAAACATCAACGACCAGCTGGTCTCCTCCAACCTCTTGCTATTCTAGAATGGAAGTTTAACCATATCGATATGGACTTTGTCACTTGCTTTCCCAAGTCCAAGAGTGGGAATGACGCTATCTTCGTTGTCATTGACAAGCATACAAAAGTGGCCCATTTCCTTCTAGTCAAAGAGTATATCATGACAGCTCACTTGGCAGAGCTATACACCTCCAGAATTAACTCGTTGCATAGGATTCCTCATCTGATCTCTTTAGGTTGTGGAAGCATCTTCACTTCCAAGTTCTGGGACTCCTTCTAGAAGGCCATGGGCACCAACATTCGTTTTATCACGGCCTTTCATCCTCAAACGAGTGGCCAAGTTGAAAGAGTCAATCAAATCATCGAAGACATGCTCAGAGCTTGTGTCATATCTTTCGGTATGAAGTGGGAAGATTGCCTCCCATATGCTGAGTTCTCCTACAACAATAGCTACCAAGAAAGTTCGGGCAAGGCCCCTTTCAAAATTCTATATGGCAGAAAGTTTCTTACTCCTCTCAATTGGTCTGGGACTATTGAATGCCAACTTCTTGGCAATGACTTGGTCACAGAAGCTGAAGAAATGTGTAAAGTCATCTATGAAAATCTCAAAGCCGCGCAATCACACCAAAAGAATTACTATGATAGCAAGAACCGTGACTTGGCTTTCAAGATTGGAGACCATGTCTATCTCCGAGTCTCTCCAATGAAAGGCGCTCAATGCTTCGGTATCAAAGGGAATCTTGCCCCTAGATATGTGGGTCCTTTCACGATCATTGGCAAAAGAGGCGACCTCGCCTATCAACTTGAGCTCCCTTCAAACTTCTCAAATGTGCACGATGTGTTTCACGTGTCAGAACTTCGCAAATGCTTCAAGACGCCCGAGCGCACTATCAACTTCGAAGAGATTGACCTCCAAGAAGACTTGTCTTATCATGAGCATCCCGTTGCCATTCTTGAAGAAACCGAGCGCAAAACTCGCAACAAGTCAATCAAATTCCTCAAAGTTAAGTGGTCTCACCATTCCGACCGAGAAGCTACTTGAGAGCACGAGTATCACCTCCATTCTGAATATCCAGAGTCCTTTCAGTCCTAGATCTCGGGAAGAGATCCTCTTTTAGAGGTGGAGAGTTGTAACATCTCGGAAGTAACTTTCCATAATTGTAACTCCAACTCTTACCATTTCCGGCAATGCTCTATGTTTTATCCTCTATGATTGGGTTTTGTCCTCGTTTTTCATTTAGTTCATGTCATGCATTGCATATCATGTCATCATGAGCATCTCATTTGCATTCGTGTTCGTCTCTTGCATCCGGCCATTTTCCCCATTGTCCGTTTCGAAATCCGACACTCACACATGCACACGTTGCACCTCTTAGATCTTGTTTTGTGAGCGAGAGAAAAATGTTCTCGTAATGGGCCGGGATTTGACGAGTGGCCTTGGTACATCATCGGTATGCCGCCTGTCAATTTTTGTTCCATTTGGAGGTCGTTTCATACCCCAACGGTTAACCATGTAACCACTGAAACCCCTCTCTCTTTGCAGCCCAGCACCGCTCCACAATAGCCCACTAGCCCATCTAAACCCCCTCCATGCTCTCCGTCGTTGGATCACGATAGTGTGGGCGAAAACCTTACCTCAATAGCCCTCTCCGAGCTAGCAGAATCTATATATAGGCCTCCCCCATCTAAATTTGGGGCGAAACTCTAGCCATCTCCCTCCTCCCTCCTCCGCTCCGCCATGCCCCAGCCAATGGGGGCTCGCCACGTCACCCCACCGCCGTCCCACCACCGTGCGGCCCGTCAGGCCCATCGCCGGCCCTCTCGGCCCATGTCGCTGACGCTGCGACCCGCGCGCGCCCGCGCCTCGCTTCGCCGCCGCGCCGACCGCCGCCTCGGACCGCACGCAGCTCTCGCATCACCGCCGCCCCACAGTCCATCGCCGGCCGCCGCCGCCCTCCTCGCTGAAATCCGCACCGGCCAGATCCATGAGGGTGGATCAGATCCACCAGGCCCGCCATCCAAACGCCTCCGCCATCCCGGATGTCCTCGTCCCGGAATACCTCCATCCCGATTTCGCGGGGTCAAAATTTCTCTAAGTCCCTGAGTTTTTCATATTTTGTGTGCATGCTCATGAGGTCATAACTTCTCGCATGTGTCTATGATATGTCGAAATGTTCATCTCGGAGTGCTCTAGAAGATGGTGTTGTTTACATGCATGTTACTGCTCACCTAGTTGACCTAATCATCGTTGCAAAAGTGCTAAACGATGTAATATGCTGGGAACTATCATAACTTGCTGATTTGTCTATTTCATAGCATTTTGTGTGTTCATCTTTTGAGAATCATGTCAACATGTCTTAGGAGCATCTTCACGCCATCTTTACAGTGCTGCTATCCTTGTATTTTTATGTGCCCTGTGGTGACTAGCACAAGCATGCAAAGTAGGGTACTTGTTGTTGCTGATTTTAGTGACTTAGTGATTTCTGCTTAGTCTTATACTGCTACATTATGTTGCCATGTTAACTTGATGCTACAAGTGAATCCATGAATACTTTGGTGATTCTCAGTAAGGATGTTTTGTAGATATTGTTCTTCTCTATCCATCCATGCCCTAGTTTTCAATTATGGGGTACTGTAGCTCGTCATTACCATGCTCTCAATTTGCTAGATAATATTGCTGCCAGTCTGTTAACAGTAAGTTCAGTTTTGCCATGTGTATAACTAGTGATCTATGCATCCTATGACCATGCTCTTGCCATGAGTAGTGGCATAATTACTTCTTCCTACTGTTGGTTGCATTCATATGCCGTGAAATGATTTGCATTGATGCTATGTTTGCATTGATGCATTGATTCTACTAAGTCCAAAACCTGTTAATATCATTTGCCACGTTTGCATTGATGGTATCATCTTTTCTGTGGATCTTTGGAACAAGTTCAGTAAGGGAGTTTTGTTAATTGCCTTTAGTACTAGAATGCCATGCTCAAGTTTTCCAAGATAGTTCCCTTTAACATGTAGTTTTTTAGCTCCAAATATTGCTACCTCATGTTGTTTCTGCCATGTTCAGTGAATTTCTGCTAAGTCTTTTAAACTGATATCATTTGCATTTTTGCCGTGTTGTTTTAGACTTGTTCTATTGAGTTCTAGCAGTAGCTCAGTGTTCATTATTTGTAGAGCTTCACCTGTACTGCACGGCCATGTCTTTTTTTCATGTTTGGGTGTTGTAGCATATTTCAACCATGCATCTAAGCTGCCATGCTACTGTTTTCAATATATTGCATTGCATCTTGTTTTGCTCATCATTTGCAAACTGTGCATTCGTTTCCGGTGATCTTCATATCGGTTTCAACTGAAATCTCTCAATCTATCAAGTGGCATGCTTAGTTTTCCAAGTTAGTGCCACATTCATCTTTCCCCTTCTGGAGTACCCATATGCATTGCACATCTATTGGATTACGGCTTCCGGCAAAACCCTTGATGTTTGAACTCTGGGGTGCGCATGAAGATCTCTCTCCCCTAGCTCATGCTCTCTCCACGATCTCAAAGCCTAGCTCACCGAACCCGAGGAATAAGATACACAAGAGTTTATACTGGTTCGGGCTACCATTGCAGTGTAATACCCTACTCCAGTGTGGTGTGGTGGATTGCCATGTAGGCTGGGGATGAACAAGTACTACGGAAGAACAGCCTCCTGAGGAGAGGTGTTCTTGAGCTCGATGAGCTTGTGTGGTTGCCTTGGTGGAATGGATCTAGTCCAAGATGAGTCCCCTCTCCCAAGGTGGTGGCTAGTCCTATTTATGGAGGCTCGGGTCCTCTTTCCAAATATTTGGCGGGAAAGGATCCCACAACGGCCAATTTGAAGGGGGACAACTAGTACAAGTTATCTTAACAAAAGGTGGTTGTCGGTGTCAAAACCGGCGGATCTCGGGTAGGGGGTCCCGAACTGTGGGTCTAAGGCGGATGGTAACAGGAGGCAGGGGATACGATGTTTTACCTAGGTTCGAGCCCTCTTGATGGAGGTAAAACCCTACATCCTGCTTGATTTATTTTTGATGATATGAGTATTTCAAGAGTTGATCTACCACGAGATTGGAGAGGCTAAACCCTAGAAGCTAGCCTATGGTATGATTGTATGTTGTCCTACGGACTAAAACCCTCCGGTTTATATAGACACCAGAGGGGGTTAGGGTTACACAAGGTCGGTTACAAAGGAGGAGATATCCATATCCGTACTGCCTAGCTTGCCTTCCACGCCAAGTAGAGTTCCATCCGGATACGAGACAAAGTCTTCAATCTTGTATCTTCATAGTCCAACAGTCCATCCAAAGGATATAATCCGGCTGTCTGGATACCCCCTAATCCAGGACTCCCTCAGTAGCCCCTGAACCAGGCTTCAATGACGATGAGTCCGGCGCGCAGTGTTGTCTTCCGCATTGCAAGGTGGGTTCCTCCTCTGGATTCACCACAGAAGAGTTCGAATAAAAGGATAGTGTCTGACCCTGCAAAATAAGTACCACATACCACCATAGAGAGAATAATATTTCCACAAATCTAATCTGCTGACACGTTTTGGCAACATGCATTATGCCATGGCCCGGTGATTATTCAAACCATTTCCTTTAACAAGCCCCGCACATAATGTGAGGCGGTTTCTTGACATGTCTTGTCAAAGCAGAGATCGTGTCCCCCTTATTACGGGATTCTCATCAATACGGGTGTGGGTAACCCAACCGCGCCATTAATTACGGCGCTTGGGGCATAAGCGAGTTTTACTAGGCTAGTGGGGGCTCATAGTTTTGGCCGCCCTTATAAGGGGATAAGGTTTAACCTTTTCTACCCACGTCTTCTTCCTCCTTGCTCATCCATTCTTGCGCACTCGATCTCCAACGCCCAAGTCCACATCCTTTTCCTCAACCTTCTCCAAACATGTCCGGAGCGGGAGGCAAGTGGATGGCTTCCTCCGTCACGGAGGGTCACATCAAAAAGCTGCGCGGAGCCGGATACTTAGCCGCGAATATCGCACATCGGTTGCCCGCTGTGGGGCAGATCGTTCCTACCCCGGAACCTCACGAGAGGGTAGTTTTCCTCCACCACTTCCTCCACGGACTGGGGTTTCCCCTCCATCCATTCGTCTGGGGTCTCATGTTCTACTACGGGCTGGACTTCCATGATCGGGGCCCGAACTTCATCCTCAACATTTCGGCGTTCATCGTCGTATGTGAGGCTTTCCTCCGCAACCGGCCCCACTTCGACCTGTGGTTAAAGACCTTCAATATCAAGCCGAAGGTGGTGGGAGGCCAACAAGCAGAATGCGGCGGAGGCATGGTGGGCAAGATGCCCAACGTTACATGGCTTGAAGGCTCCTTAGTGGAGACCATAAAGGGGTGGCAATCGGCGTGGTTCTACGACACCGAGCCACGCGACACCAACTAGGTGGTGGCCCCCGAGTTTCGATCCTGAATCCCCACGCGGCTCACGTCCTGGAAAGAGAAGGGCCTATCCTGGGGTTCATCGGTGGAGCTGGACGGACTCCAGAAATCTATCCGGAATATGGCAAGCAAGAAGCGCAAGCTTGTCAACATAGTCCAGGTCATGCTCATCCACCGGATCCTCCTGTGTCAACAACGAGATTTCAACTTGTGGGAGTTCGACCCAGCCCAGCACCAGACTCTGAGCGAGCTCTTCGACACGATGCACAAGGACGTCTGGAGTGTGCTGTTCAAGGGTGCCGAGGTCCCTCCCTTTCTCACCGAGGACCGCGGGCTAAGCGCGAAGCGCCTAGTGCATTCGGTGAGTTTTATACATCCGGTAGGATATTTATTTCCCCTAGCTTAACCATGTGCGGGGTCTGAGCTCCATGCCTTTGACAGGACTGGGTGGAGACATCAAGGCAGATTAACTTTCGGCCCCTCTGCCCGAAGACACTGCGGACGCTCTCCTGACGGACATGCTGACTCCGGCTCCTTACAAGGTGCCGGAGAAGACCAAGAAGGCCAAGGGAACCCGAAAGAGATCCTGACTCATCGTCCGATAACTCCGTGACGCACTCCTCCCCCAAAGACGAGGAGGAAGATGAAGATGCTCCCCCTTCAGTCGGGGGAGACAAGAAAAGGAAGGCCACCCCGACCGGGGGGGCCGAAGGGTCCAAGAAGGGGAGAACCCTCCTTCCAGACTACTCCACCACCACCGCCGAAGGCGAAGACCAGTGGCTGCTCAGGGCCAAGCCCCTGGCGAAGTGGTAAGTATTCGGATACCAGAGTAACTCATAGCATACCTTCGTCGCACTGCTTCCCCTAACGCCGAATATGATTATGCAGACCGCCCCAAGCCCGTATCGACGTATCTTCGTTGGGAGGCTCCTTGGACTCATCAGATATGCATAGCGATCCACTTCTGACCGCCACCTCCCCGTGCCCTACGGACAATGCCGAGGTATTGTCTCAAGAGGCACCGGGTCAAGGGGAGACAATCCCAGAGGCGCCTCAAGGCGACCTTCCAGACTCTAGGAGCAGAGGGAGTAAGGCTCCCGAGGGCTCCGAGTTTGGCCCTTAGCCGAACACCGTGCCGAAACCCCCAGTGGTTCCGGACTCGGGCAGGCGGCCTCCTTCCAAAAGGGGCAGGACGCCTGTGGCGGTGACCTCTTCCAATCCAGGGGCACCGGACAATCTGCTGGGAGCGCTTCGCAGCGCTTCCATCGACAAAGAGCACCGCACTATTATGAGTGCGGTGATCCAGAAGGTTCAGTCCGCCAAGAGCGGACTGACTGAAGCCTGTGCCAGCATTCTAATAGGCTTTGAGGTAAGTATTTGAAATATAGGAAAAATATTACCGCATAGATAGTAGCCCCTGATGCTCTATTCGGTGTTCACAAAGAAAAGCCGAACAGAGAATCAAACAATATCGCAGGAGTCTAATATAAGTATGTCTATATGCATATGCAGGCTTTGCTGCTGGCCTCTGCCGCACTGACTGCGGAGGTTGCCGCACTGAAGCAGGACCTTGAAGGGTCCAAGGAAGAGCTCAGCCTTGCCAAGAGGCAGCTCGAGGAGAACAAAGGTAAGTAGAACCTAGTCTATGGATATATATATAAAAAGAATGCGATTGCAAAATGACAGGATCATCGTAAATTTGCCAGGGGCCACGACCAAGGTGGCGACCTTGAAGCAAGCGCTATCTGAGGCTGAAAACAAAGCGGCCTAGGAGCGCACCGAGCGGGAAAAACAAGCGGCACGGGTGGGCGAGGTGCAGCAAGAGCTCCACGCTCTCGTGATGAAGCACGAGGCGTTGGAGCTTGACTTGAAGACGTGAGAGTCCAAGCTTGTCGCGGCCCTTGAGAGTGCAAAGAGTGCCAAGGCCGAAGCCCAAAAGGCCCTCCAGGAGATTGATGCGATGAAGAAGATAGCGGCGGGTAAGGCATTCTATATGCAAAGCGAGCATGTGAAAGTAAATTACTTGTTACTTAACCGAATCTGGAGCTCTCCAGGAGCATTGGCAGATTTGCCCCGCGGCGTGTCAGATGCTGCACAATTTTACCAGGCCGAGGAGGGAAGCTCAACGGAGAAGCTGTTCTGGTCTCAGTATACTAGGACCGAACACCCGATGCCTCTGAGTGACCAGCTGAAGCAAATGGTCGAGCTGCACAAGGCGGCCGAACAGGCCAGGAAGGGCTTTATAGTTTGGATGTGGCCTGGCGTCGCCCTTCCCAACAGCTACTTCGGCCTGGTGAGGCGGCTTGTGGATGCCTGCCCACGGCTGAAAGTCGTCAAGCGATCCATCTGCATCGAAGGTGCACGCTGGGCTTTGGCCCGTGCGAAGGTGCGCTGGGCCAAGATGGACGTCGTGAAGCTAGTGAAGGAAGGGCCGCCGTAGGGCAAGGAGCATCGCCACCCCGAGATGTACTATGAGGGTGTCCTGAAGGGTGCCCGTCTCGTAGCAGACGAGTGTATGAAAGATGTAATATTTGAGTGATACTAGTGGGGTACTAGTGGGGTGGCGAATCCAACATGACGGATACTAGTGGGGTGGTCCCTGCGGTCGAAGGTGATCGGGCAGGAAGACCATGGGTTGAACTTTGGGGCGACTGGCTCCAACGCATATACGTCCCTGAGCGCATGCTTCCGCTCCCTCTTGGGGATGTGGGTTGCGTATATCATGTTCACCATCCGTACTTGTGGGGGGAACCTCTTCTGTCCTCCAGTGTTCAGCTGCCGGGGCTCCTCCTCGTCATCACTATGTGACCCCTTATCTTTGTGTTCGGCATTTATCTTGCCGGCCTGCTTGAACACCCAACAATCCCTGTTGGTGTGGTTGGCTGGCTTGTCGGGGGTGCCGTGTATTTGGCACGAGCGATCAAGCATACGGTCCAAACTGGACTGGCCCGGAGTGCTTCTTTTGAATGGCTTTTTCCGCTGACCGGGTTAAGAGCCTTTGAATCCGGTATTGACTGCCGTATTCTCGGTATTGTCACTGTTAATGCGACGCTTATGTTTGTTGAGACGTGACCTGCCATTGCCATCCTTGGTATCCGAAGTACCATGGTTCTTTGATATGTTATTGCTGCGAGCCAGCCAGCTATCTTCTCCCGCACAAAAGCGGGTCATGAGTGTCGTGAGGGCTGCCATAGATTTTGTCTTCTCCTGACCAAGGTGCCGGGCAAGCCACTCGTCGCGGATGTTGTGCTTAAAAGCTGCTAGGGCCTCTGCATCCGCACAGTCGACGATTTGATGTTTCTTTGTTAGGAACCGTGTCCAGAATTGCCTGGCCGATTCCTCTGGCTGCTGAATTATGTGGCTCAAGTCATCGGCATCAGGTGGTCCCACGTAAGTGCCCTGGAAGTTGTCGAGGAATGCGGCTTCCAGATCCTCCCAACAGCCAATGGACTCTGCTGGCAAGCTATTGAGCCAATCCCGAGCTGGTCCTTTGAGCTTGAGTGGGAGGTATTTAATGGCGTGTAGATCATCACCGTGGGCCATGTGGATATGCAGGAGGAAATCCTCTATCCATACTGCAGGATCTGTTGTGTCGTTGTATGATTCTATATTTACGGGTTTGAAATCCTCTGGGATTTGATGATCCATTACTTCGTCTGTGAAGCATAGGGGGTGTGCGGCGCCTCGAATGAGTCTTGCCTGCTATGTTCGGCCCGACCGGACTTACTTTTACTGTATCCGGTGTGAGGATTATCGTCTCGCATAGTGGTGCGCCCTCGTGATCCGTAGATCGATCTTGCATGTTTTGCTTTGTCCTCCAATATGTCTTGCAGGTCTGGCGTATTTCCCCATGCATTTTTATTTGAATGGTGTCGGGGTGCGGGCTGAGCTTTTGGCTGGAATGTCTCTCTGTCGCGGCCATGAGGTGGCCGATCAGCCGCGTCATACGCCGGGGATGTAGGTTTCGGTGCTTCCTCCTCCAGTCGGGGTAGCAACCTGCACTTTGGGTAACTCTTGGAGGGGCGTTCGAGTTTATATTCCTCGGCCGCCAGGACTTCAGTCCATCTGTCAGCTAGCAAATCTTGATCAGCTTGAAGCTGCTGCTGCTTTTTCTTAGGGCTATTTCGTGGCTATAAGCCAGTGCTTGAAGCGCTCTTGTTTGACGAGATCCTCTGGCACGACGAATTCATCATCGTCGAGGCTTGCCTCGTCTTCAGAGGGAGGCATGTAATTATCATCCTCCGCCTCTCCATCTGCCGCTCTCTCGGGAGGGCTGGCTCCTCCATCCTCCTACTCTAAATCTTGCTGGAGGGGATTGTTGTTGTCTTCGGCACTGTCTGGAGTGCTATTATCTCCGGTGTCGGTATCACCACTTTGGCCTTGGCGGGACTTAGAGCGGCGCCGCTAACGCCGGCCCTTGGGTTGCTTCTTGGAGGGGTCATCCTCCGTTGTCTCGTCGCCATTGCCTTCTTTGGGTGTGTCCACCATGTATATATCGTATGATGAGGTGGTTGACCAGTGCCCTGTGGGCAGTGGTTCCTCTTCGTCTCCCGCATCGTCGTCCATACCGTCGATGTCTTCGGAGTCGAAGTCGAGCATGTCGGTTAAGTCGTCGACAGTGGCTATTAAGTGGGTGGTGGGTGGGCGGCGAATTTCTTCATCATCCACATCCCAATACTGTCGGACGTAGTTCGGCCAGGACTCTCCTGACAAGTAGAGAGACCTTAATGAGTTCAGTATATCGCCAAAGGGCGAGTGCTGAAAAATATCCGCGGAGCTAAACTCCATGATCGGCACCCAATTGGATTTGACAGGAACGGGCGCAGGCGGTTCAGAGTCCGTGGCCGAAGAAGGATCCGACAGTTTGGCAATATGGCTCTCGTGAAGGGTATGGTCGATATTCGGCTCGATCGCCGCTGAGGATATGGCCTCCGTGACGGGGTCTATCCACCCGTCCATGGATGGCGCAACTGGCTCCGATTTGAGGCTCGGAGCGGCTGCCGGCGCGATCTCCTGAATACGGTCCGATGGTAGAGCTAAATCGTACTCATCGTGATAGCATGGCGCACAAGGCAGGGGCTCGAATCCGTCGAAGATCAAATCTCCGCGGATATCGGCCGTCTAGTTTAAGCTTCCAAACCTGACCTAGTGGCTAGGGGCGTAACTTTCGATCTGCTCCAAATGGCCAAGCGAGTTGGCCCACAGTGCGAAGCCGCCGAACACAAAGATCTGTCCGGGGAGAAAAGTCTCACCCTGGACTGCATAGCTATCGATGATCGTAGGAGCCATCAAGCCTAACAGCGACAACACAGACCCTCTCTCAATGAAAGCACCAATGTCGGTGTCAAAACTGGCGGATCTCAGGTAGGGGGTCCCGAACTGTGCGTCTAAGGCGGATGGTAACAGGAGGTAGGGGACATGATGCTTTACCCAGGCTCGGGCCTTCTTGATGGAGGTAAAACCCTACATCCTGCTTGATTTATTCTTGATGATATGAGTATTACAAGAGTTGATCTACCACGAGATCGGAGAGGCTAAACCCTATAAGCTAGCCTATGGTATGATTGTATGTTGTCCTACGGACTAAAACCCTTCGGTTTATATAGACACCATAGGGGGTTCGGGTTACACAAGGTCGGTTACAAAGGAGGAGATATCCATATCTGTACTGCCTAGCTAGCCTTCCACGCCAAGTAGAGTTCCATCCAGACACGAGACAAAGTCTTCAATCTTGTATCTTCATAGTCCAACAGTCCAGCCAAAGGATATAACCCGGCTATCCGGATACCCCCTAATCCAGGACCCCCTCAGTGGCCTTCGCCTGCCAAAGGCTCTGGTTGTGACGCCGCCGTGGGCTCCGCGATGACCTCCGTCCTGCCGTCCTGCTGGTCTTGGTCTCGTTGCACCGATATGGAAACCTTTGCCTGATGCCTCGGGACTCCTCGCCTGCGCCTGCCTCTTTACCACCAAAGAGGCAACTAGTACTCTGCGCGCACTGGCGCTCGCCTGGTGCCCGCCTGGCCTTGGTCATCATGACTCTCATCATGGAAACCTCACGAGGTGCCCCTCACCTTGATCTCTCCGCTCCTCGCGAGCCAGCCTAGTGAGGCTGCCCCTGAGGACGTCTTGTGCCATCCGTCTCGCGAGGCTTGGCCCCTAGAGAGGGTCTTGAGTATTTGTCGATGAAGATGGGTCGTACCAGGCCGCTGGTGGAGCCACGCCCTGGGCCGCAGGGAGGCAAGTCTGGGTACCCCTGTTCCCAGGACACCGACAGTAGCCCCCCGGGCCCAAGGCGCACTCGTGCCTGGCTTCGCGGCGAGGCCAAGGGTCAAGTGCGGCCTTGATTGACGCGTGGCGATTGACAGGACGTGGGTGTCTCTGCTTCCCCAGGCTACCTCGGCAACCGCCCGACTTCATGAGTCCCTATTGCATGTAGAAAAAGGCCATCATTACCTTAGATCATGGAGGCCGGCGGTTGGCCTCCTCGTGGCTATAAATGAGGGGAGGGGCAGAACCCCATCGCTCATCTCTTCCTCCATTCCGCCCGCTTCTTCTTCTTCCTTCTTGCTCCGCTGCCCGGCAGCGACACTCATGGCGCCGGTGAAGAGGTTCTCGACCGCCAAGAAGGGGAAAGCTCGCCAGGAGGGGACTGGATCGCCACCGCCCAAGAGGGGGCGTGGTCGCCCCCGCAAGCACGACGCGACCCCTACTGTGGTCCCTCGTGGACGTGGGTGAATTTCCCGGGGTCCGGCACCATTGCTAGCGGTAGTGGCGGTGCCTCTTCGCGCGCTGGGTGACGCCTAGGGCGTGGCAGCCCTCTCAATGAAGGGAGGCGCACCATGGTCGCTCGGCCTCCCCGGCCACGCTTCCACTCGACGGAGGTGCTGCCGGAGTTTGTCGTGTGGTCGGAGAATCTAACCGGCAATTGGCTTCAAGTTCCGCACTCCTTCGCCGGCGAACTGCCGGCCCCAAGTCCCGACGGCTGCTGCAGCAATGCTTCGTGGGTCGGGGTGGAGATCTCCGCTGCGGGCAATGTAGCCCTGGCCCGCGGCAGGCAGACGTTCGCCCGCGCGCGCGGCCTGGATAGGCGGTGCACCCTCCACTTCAAGTATGATGGCGCAGTGACCCTCTTCGTGAGGGTGTTCGGGGAAGACGGTCGGCGCACCGGATGCTGCCCTGAAGACGACGACGATGGTGGCGAGGTGCTTGGCCTTGGCGATGGCCGTGATGAACATGAGGGTGACCTTGCCCTCGGTAGCGGCCGTGGTTCGCCCAGCTATGGCAGCTCCTCCTCCGGTGAAAGCTCCAGCAGCGGCGGCTACGACTAGCCGCCGGGCTCGCTTCGAGGACTGTGGCGGGTCATCCTGTCGCCGCGCCCCGGTGAAGTGCGAGGAGGGATGTGGCTGAGTCCGAGGGGCCGATCCTCGTGAGCACCCGCGTCGTAGGAGCCGCTTTTGCTTGTCCTCTCCTTCCCTTTCCCCTGCATTGTTAGAAATGAATATGGGGCCCTGCGAGGGCGTGTAATGAACCGTAGTGCTTATGTTGCTTTTGTGGTGTATTTATTGCTCCGGGGTTGTGTTGTGAGACCTGTCTTATACGGGTGTAGAGGGATAACTTAGCTCGATGCATCTAGGGTAGCTTTGACCTAATGAGGGCGCGTCTCTCTGGGCACATGGTGGGGCTTCCCCACTGTTGATTCAGGTGACATCGTGAAGCTGCAAAAATTCATTAAGAAATCCTTAACCCTTCTTGCGCGAGGCCTCAGGTATGGGCTGGTTATGGCCAAACGCACTGTGTCGCGGTACCCGTGGGGCACGGACTAAAATGGGATGCGCCGATCACAAGCTCAGACGAGAATGCCTTGCGGAGACTAGGGGAGTGCGCAGGCGCATACGACCTGTCTAGCCCCCCTCGTGGGGCATGCGAGGGAGAGCGTCAGGCAACTACCGCACTCCTTGGTGAAAAACAAAGAATCGAGGGAAGAATCAGAGAGAAGAGGGGGTTCAACCCAACCATCGAGAAACGCCAGAACTCCAAATTTCATTAAAGGAAAAGGGGCTAGCCAACTACAGAAAGCAAATGAAAAGCCAGGTCCGACACCTAGTCTAGTCTTCTCACCAGCGCGGAGCTAAGTGCTGGTACTAGGACGTGGGAGGGAGCCTCCGAGGCCTAAGGGCGGCACTCCGGAGACTCCGGGGCGTGTACAGCCCCACTCATTGTTACGTGAGAGTGTCACAAGCGAAGACCTTCACAGGCACTGGGCCTTGCTTCATGGGTAGAACTTTAGAGGTGCTGGATGTTCCAGGCGTTCTGGATGGGGATCCTGTCCTGCGTCTCCAGGTGCGCGGCGCCAGGTCTGGAGAAGCTGGCAATCCTGAACGGGCCCTCCCAAATAGGTGAGAGCTTATGCAGCCCTTCCCTGGAGAGCACCCGCCTAAGGATGAGATCGCCCACCTCGAGCGTCCTAGAGCGGACGCTTCAACAGTGGTACTGTCACAGCGCTGCTGGTATCTTGCCGCTCGGAGCGAGGCTTCACGGCGGCGTTCCTCCCCCAGCACAAGGTCCATCCCCCGCATGGCATCCTATTGCGTCTCATCAAACGCCAGGACCTGTGCGGAGCAATGCCTGACATAGTGAGGGAGAACCACTTCTACTTTGTAGACAAGGAAGAACGGAGTCTCGCCTTTTGGCTTGGAGGCGGTGGTGCGGATGGACCACAGCACAGACTGGAGCTCGTCGTGCCAGCCACTATCGCAGGCTTCGAGCTTCTTATTGAAGGTCTGGGTCTTGAGGCCTCTCAATACCTCGGTGTTGACGTGCTCATTTTGGCCATTGCTCCTTGGGTGTGCCACCGAAGCATAGCAAATCTGCGTTCCAAGGTTAGCACAATAGGTCTTGAAGAGATTGCTAGTGAACTGCGAGCAGTTGTCGGTGATGATGCGGTTAGGGATAACATGAACCGGCTCACGAGGCCCTTCATGAACTTAACTGCTGACCCGGCTGGGATGGTGCAGACGGCTTCCACCTCTACCCATTTGGTGAACTTGTCGATGATGACGTAGAGGTAGCGGTAGCTCCCGGGCGCTCATGGGAACGGACCCAGGATGTCCAGCTCCCAGACCGCGAATGGCCACGAGAGCGGGATAGTCTGGCGGCCCTGGGCCGGCTGGCGAATTTGGTTGGCATGGAACTGGCAGGCCTCACATGATCTTACCAGCTCGGTCGCGTCGTTGAGTGCCATGGGCCAGTAGAACCCGCTGTGGAATGCCTTGCCAACCAGGGTATGCGACGATGAGTGGTGCCCGCAGTCTCCACCGTGTATGTCAGCCAGCAGCTCGTTCCCCTGCTCCCTAGAGATGCATCGCAAGGAAACATCATTTTGTCGTTTTCTGTACAGCTCACTATCCTGGATGCAGTATGCCGTAGCCTGTCGGGCCACACGCTCCGCGTCCTCCTCCTTCGCCGGTAGCGTCCCATGCACTAGATATGCCTTGAACTCCTCGGTCCAGCACCCCTCCTGAAGCTCGAGCGCCAAGAGCAGACGTGCTCCTGAGGTCAGACCGCAAGCAGCGGCTCCCGAGGCTGGTGGCTGGGAGTGTTCCTCTCGAGCTGAAGGCTTGAAGAGTCGCTCTTCAAAGACACCTGGTTCTTGGGGTAGATGCCTTGATGCCCTCTTGGCAATCTCATCGGCCTCCTTGTTGGTGCGGCATGGCACATGCTGTAGCTCCAGACCTAGGAATTGCTTCTCCATCTTGCGCACCTCCGTGAGGTACGCCACCATATGCTCGTCCCTTGGTTCGTACACCTTGTTGGAGAATTTGAAGAGGAGCTGCAAGTCACCCTTGATGGTGAGACGCTTCACCCCCAAGGCTGCGGCGGCCTTGAGGCCGGTGATCAACCCGTCGTATTCCGCTAAGTTGTTGGTTCTCACCCCACTGGAAGCAGAGCTGCACGTCATAGTATAGCTTGTCTTCGGTGGGCGAGATGAGCACAGCGCCAGCCCCCGCGCCTTGTCGTGCGAAAGCACCAACAAAGTACATGACCCATCCATCCGGTGCTTCATTCCCCGGCGAGAGGGATCGGCTCTCACCCGTGTCGGGCTCCGGAGCGTCGGTCCATTCTGCAACGAAATCGGCAAGCGCAGCTCCCTTGATAACTCTGGTCGTGTTGAACTCCAACTGAAATGCTTGCAGTTCAATGTTCCATTCAGCGACTCTCCCCACAGCATTGGGGCTCCGGAGCACCCTCTCCAGGGGTTAGGCTGAGACGACCTTGATTGGGCGGCCTTTGGAATAATGGCGTAGCTTGCATGAGGCCACCAGAGGGCGAGGTAGAGCTTCTGCGGCATAGGGTTTCGTGCTCTCGTGTCCCGTAGGGCAGTGCTAACAAGGTAGACTAGATGCTCGACGAGGGCGAGAGCGTCGTTGGAGCCTGTGTCCTCCGAATGTTGTGGTACCTCCTGAGGTGGGGGACCTCAGGGGCCCGGTCGCCCATCAGGCCTCCTCAGGCCCGAGAGCGCCGTCTTGCAAGGCCTGATCGTCAGCTAATGCCATCGTGGCTTCTAGTGCTGCCTTGGTGCCGCATCATACCCGCTGAAGGTGTAATGTTGCTCAGCGGGCTCTTGGCCTAGTGCGCCTCCCATATAGCCACAAGCGCCATGCTGGCGGAGTGGGGCGTGGCAGCTCGGTAGAGCACCAGGGGCTCGAGGGGGCGAGGCATGACTATCACTGGTGGGCTGGTCAAGTATCTCTTGAGGTCTTGGAATGGGCCCTTCTTCTTCAGCTTGAAGAACGGCAGGGCGTGCTCCCCTAGCTTGGAGATGAAGCGCCCCAGCGAGGTCACGCAGCCTGCAAGCTTCTGCATTTCCTTGAGAGTTTTCGGTGGGCTCATGTCTTCTATTGCCTTGACCTTCTCGGGGTTAGCCTCGATCCCCCTGTGAAACACGAGGAAACCCAGTAGCTTGCTGGTGGGGACACCGAACACACACTTCTCTGGATTGAGCCGCAAATCCACTTGGCGCAGGCTAGCGAAGGCCTCCTCCAGGTCCTGAATCAGGGTTCTCGTCTCCCTAGATTTTACCACGATGTCGTCGATGTAGGCTTCAGCGTTTCTCTCGAGCTGCTGACCCAGGGCGGTGTGCATCAGCCGCTGGAAGGTTGCCCCAGCGTTGCGCAGTCCAAACAGCATGCAGGTGTAGCAGTACACCCCGCACGGGGTCAGGAAGGCGGTCTTCTCCACATCCTCCACTGCCATCTTGATCTGGTGGTAGCCCGAAACGTGTCGTGGAAACACAGCAGGTCACACTCGGCGGTGGAGTCGACGATCTGGTCGAGGCACGAACGTGGGAATGGGTCTTGGGGACAGGCCTCTATCGGTGTTCTGGGAACGGGCGTCCCCAGACATGCCTGCCTACGGCCCACGGTGTGGCTCCACCAGTGGCCCTGTACGGCCATCTTCATCAGCAAACACTCTGTTGGAAATATGCCCTAGAGGCAATAATAAAATGGTTATTATTATATTTCCTTGTTCATGATAATTGTCTATTGTTCATGCTATAATTGTGTTATCCGGAAATCGTAATACATGTGTGAATACATAGACCACAACATGTCCCTAGTGAGCCTCTAGTTGAATAGCTCGTTGCTCAATAGATGGTTACGGTTTCCTGACCATGGACATTGGATGTCATTGATAACGGGATCACATCATTAGGAGAATGATGTGATGGACAAGACCCAATCCTAAGCATAGCGCAAGATCGTGTAGTTCATCTGCTGAAGCTTTTCTAATGTCAAGTATCTTTTCCTTAGACCATGAGATTATGCAACTCCCGGATACTGTAGGAATACTTTGGGTGACTATAAAGGTGCACTACGGGTATCTCTGAAAGTGTCTGTTGGGTTCGCAGAATCGAGACTGGGATTTGTCACTCCGTATGACGGAGAGGTATCTCTGGGCCCACTCAGTAAGACATCATCGTAATGAGCTCAATGTGACTAATGGTTGGTCACGGGATGATGTGTTACGCAACGAGTAAAGTGACTTGCTGGTAACGAGATTGAATGAGGTATTGGGATACCCACGATCGAATCTCAGGCAAGTAACGTACCGATTGACAAAGGGAATTGTATACGGGATTGCTTGAATCCTCGACATCGTGGTTCATCCGATGCTATCATCGTGGAACACGTGGGAGTCAACATGGGTATCCAGATCCTACTATTGGTTATTGGCCGGAGAGTTGTCTCGGTCATGTCTGCATGGTTCCCGAACCCGTAGGAGCTAGACACTTAAGGTTCGATGACGCTAGGGTTATTAGGAAGACTTGTATGTGATTACCGAATGTTGTTCGGAGTCCCCGATGAGATCCCGGACGTCACGAGGAGTTCCGGAATAGTCCAGAGGTGAAGATTTATATATGGGAAGTCATCATACGGTCACCGAAAATATTCGGGGGTATACCGGTATTTTACCAGGACCACCGGAGTGGTTCCGGGGGTCCACTGGGAGGGTCCACCTGCCCCGGAGGGCCTTATGGGCTGTAGGTGGAAGGGAACCAGCCCCAAGTGGGCTGGGGTGCCAAAACCCCCTAGGGCCCATGCGCCTAGGGTTGGGGGAACCCTAAAGGGGGCGCCCCCCCTCTAGATCCCATCTAGAGGGGCTGGCCCCCTTCCCCCTTCTCCGTATAATTAGAGGGGTGAGGGGAGGGCTGCAGCACCACATCCAAGGCGCAGCCCCTCCCCTCCCCAACACGTCTCCTCCTCCGCGTGAGCTTGGCGAAGCCCTGCCGGAGAACTGCCACTCCATCACCACCACGCCGTCGTGCTGCTGTTGGAGCCTTCTTCCTCAACCTCTCCCTCCTCCTTGCTGGATCAAGGCGCGGGACACGTCACCGGGCTGCACGTGTGTTGAACGCGGAGGCACCATCGTTCGGTGCTTAGATCGGATTCGGCCGCGATCTGAATCGCTACGTGTACGACTCCTCCAACTGCATTCTTGCAACGCTTTCGACTCGCGATCTTCAAGGGTATGAAGATGCACTCCCTTCTCTCTCGTTGCTAGTTACTCCATAGATTGATCTTGGTGATGCGTAGAAAAAAATTTAAATTTCTGCAACGATCCCCAACAGTGGCATCATGAGCTAGGTCTATGCGTAGTTTCTATGTACGAGTAGAACACAAGATGTTGTGGGCATCAATTTTGTCAATTTACTTGCCGTTACTAGTCTTATCTTGATTTATCGGTATCGTGGGATGAAACGGCCCGGACCGACCTTACATGTACGCTTACGTGAGACTGGTTCCACCGACTGACATGCACTAGTTGCATATGGTGGCTAGCGGGTGTCTGTCTCTCCCACTATAGTCGGATCGGATTCGATGAAAAGGGTCCTTATGAATGGTAAATAGAAATTGGCATATCACATTGTGGTTTTGACGTAGGTAAGAAATGTTCTTGCTAGAAACCTATAGCAGGCACGTAAAAACATGCAACAACAATTAGAGGACACCTAACTTGTTTTTGCAGCATATGCCGTGTGATGTGATATGGCCAAAAGGATGTGATGAATGATATATGTGATGTATGAGATTGATCATGTTCTTGTAATAGGAATCATGACTTGCATGTCGATGAGTATGACAACCGGCAGGAGCCATAGGAGTTGTCTTAATTTATTTATGACATGCGTGTCAACATAAATGTCATGTAATTACTTTACTTTATCGCTAACCGTTAGCAATAGCAGTAGAAATAATAGTTGCGAGACAACTTCATGAAGACACGATGATGGAGATCATGATGATGGAGGTCATGGTGTCATGCCGGTGACGATGATGATCATGGCGCCCCGAAGATGGAGATCAAAAGGAGCAAAATGATATTGGCCATATCATGTCACTATTTGATTGCATGTGATGTTTATCATGTTTTACATCTTATTTGCTTAGAACGACGGTAGCATAAATAAGATGATCCCTCATTAAAATATCAAGAATGGTGTTCCCCCTACTGTGCACCATTGCTAAGGTCCATTGTTCCGAAGCACCACGTCATGATCGGGTGTGATAGGTTCTAACGTTCGCGTACAACGGGTGTAAGCCAGATTTACACACGCAACACACTTAGGTTAACTTGACGAGCCTAGCATGTACAGACATGGCCTCGAAACACGGAAGACCGAAAGGTCGAACATGAGTCGTATAGAAGATACGATCAGCATGAAGATGTTCACCAATGATGACTAGTCCGTCTTACGTGATGATCGGACACTGCCTGGTTGACTCGGATCATGTATCACTTAGATGACTAGAGGGATGTCTATCTGAGTGGGAGTTCATTAAATAATTTGATTAGATGAACTTAATTATAATGAACATAGTCTAAAAATCTTTCCAATATGTCTTGTAGATCAAATGGCCCACGCTACTGTTGCCCTCAACTTCAACGCTTTCCTAGAGAAAACCAAGCTGAAAGACAATGGCAACAACTACATGGACTGGGTCCGTAACCTGAGGATTATCCTCATAGCTGCCAGGAAATCATATGTCCTTGATGCACCGCTAGGTGAAGCACCTGTTTTCCCAGCAGAACAAGATGTTATGAACGCTTGGCAGACGCGTAGTGATGATTACTCCCTAGTTCAGTGCGACATGCTTTACAGCTTAGAACCGGGGCTCCAACAGCGTTTTGAGCAACACGGAGCATATGAGATGTTCCAAGAGCTGAAAATGGTTTTTCAAGCTCATGCCCGGGTCGAGTGATATGAAGTCTCCGACAAGTTCTAAAGTTGCAAGATGGAGGAGAATAGTTCCGTCAGCGAGCACATACTCAAAATGTCTGGGTTGCACAACCGCTTATCTCAGGTGGGAGTTAATCTCCCGGATGATGCAGTCGTTGACAGAATCCTTCAGTCGCTCCCACGTAGCTACAAGAGCTTTGTGATGAACTTCAATATGCAGGGGATGGAAAAGACCATTCCTGAGGTATATTCAATGCTAAAATCAGCGGAGGTGGAAATAAAAAAGGAACATCAAGTGTTGACGGTGAATAAAACCACTAAGTTCAAGAAAGGCAAGGGTAAAAAGAACTTCAAGAAGGATGACAAGGCAGTTGCCGCGCCCGGTAAGGAAGCTGTCGGGAAGAAGCCAAAGAATGGACCCAAGCCTGAGAGTGAGTGCTTTTATTGCAAGGGAAACAGTCACTGGAAGCGTAACTGCCCCAAGTACTTAGCGGATAAGAAGGCCGGCAATGCCAAAGGTATATGTGATATACATGTTATTGATGTGTACCTAACAAGCGCTCGTAGTAGCTCCTGGGTATTTGATACCGGTGCAGTTGCTCATATTTTTAACTCAAAACAGGAACTGCGGAATAAACAGAGACTAGCGAAGGACGAGGTGATGATGCGCGTCGGGAATGTTTCCAAGGTCGATGTGGTCGCCGTCGGCACACTACCTCTACATTTACCTACGGGATTAGGTTTAAACCTCAATAATTGTTATTTAGTACTAGCTTTGAGCATGAACATTGTATCTGGATCTCGTTTAATGTGAGATGGCTACTCATTTAAATCTGAGAATAATGGTTGTTCTATTTATATGAGAGACATGTTTTATGTTCATGCCCCGCTGGTCAATGGTTTTTTCTTATTTAATCTCGAACGTGATGTTACACATATTCATAATGTGAATGCCAAAAGATGTAAGGTTGATAATGATAGTGCCACATACTTGTGGCACTGCCGCCTTGGTCACATTTGTGTCAAACTGTCACACCCTGATTTTTAGGCCACTACACTTAAGCTAACAATCATGATAAAATGTGGTTTGACAAAAACTTTTGAGTGTTTTGGACCTTGCCTTGATTGGATTTTGTTTGTTGTTTGCAAGTGCTCTAAAAGTCAAATAAATCCTCCAACTCTTATACTCCTTCTCCTTGATCTGAAACCTTGCCCAATGATCATGCCATGTGTGTAGGACATAAAAACAATTTCTTGCAAAAATATTTTGGCCAAAAAGAATTTTATAAATTAGGTTTCCCAAAAACCCCTGAATTGAGACTTGAACTACAAGTACTTAATTAAGGGTGTGAAAAATCTTTCAAAAAGTATATTTGAAACCTATTAGGTATAGGGCTCCCATAAACCACAAAAATATAATTTTAAAAGTTATTTTCCTATTTTATTTAAAGGCTTTTTCTTAAGGCCAGAAATGGTCTTTAATAGGTTAAAATTATTTTAATGTTTCAAAAATATTTGAGAAAATTTAGGGAAGCTTAGTGGACATATATTGTCCATATATAAGAGTTTAAACACATGGTCATGTTCAAAATAGTGGGCAAAACCCTCCAAAACCATTTCTGTCCATTTCAAGTATTTGAAAATTTTCTACAAGAAATATTTTCCAATAAATCCAGGAAAATTCTAGCAAGTCACATATGCATAATATGATGACCTTGAAATGTTTTAGCTCAATCAAAACTGTTTTGGTTCACCAAAGTGCCCAAAAACCTTCTCTGTCCAGATTCAAGTTTGAACAACTTTACATTGCCAAATTATTCCAAATGCCCCCAAACTCTGTGGTCATCATATAAAGCCCAAATTATGGCAATACACCAAGTGGTGCATAAAGGGGAATGGTTTTGCATGACTAGATCTTGGTAAATGCATTTCTGTTGATTTCTAGGGTTTACAAAAGTTGCATTGGCAACTTTGCCAAAATGAGCTCAAAATTGGTGGAAAGCCCTAATTATATGTGCAATTTTACCCTGAGGAGTCTCATGCCAAATGCAGTTCATTTTCTTACCAAAACAAGCATCAAACACCTTCTGCCACTTCACCAAAATTCCATTTTTGACCTCTTCCACTAATCTCCATGGCCTCAATATTTACCACAGCTACTACTGACCCTCTTCTACCTCCAGTAACTTTGCCCTGGCCATTGCTCAATGATTGAGGGGTGAAACACCCCCATTTACCTGCCTAGACAGCAGCTTCTCTCTCTCCCTCAACCTCCCTCCTCACTCCAGTAGCCACCCAGGGCATCCAAAGCCCCTCCCCCTTTCTTTACTACACCCTAGAGCTACCAGACATATTTGGCCGCGCCCACCTTGCATAGAAAATGGCCATGCCAGCCATTTGGGCGCTCTGGAGCGCGCTACAGTGCACTCCCGCACTGTAGTCGCCCCCTGCCAACCGCCTCCAGCCACCTCGGGCCTCCCCAGCGTGTCTCACGAGTTCGCCTCGGCGTCTAGGACACGGCAAGCTGCCGGCCCCCTCCTAAACCTCTCTCCTCTCCCCTCCACGACCTCACCCGAGCATGTCCGTGGGCGCTGCCCACGGTGCTCCGCGTCCACGCCCATTTAAGCCACCCTGACTCTTTCTCTCACCTCAGTTCGAACCTCCTCTCTCCCGTGCACCTCTTAGACACCCCCTCACTCCCCCTCGTGCCCTCATGCCCTCTCCATGGCCACCATGTTCGCCGTCGGCCTTCACTTTGCTCCGGTGAACCAGAGCCCCTCCCCCTCTCCTTCGACCTCCAGGAGATCCTCCGCTAGGCTACGGAGCTTCCCCGCTCCTCTCTGCCTCGTCCCGTCCCTCGTGGTGCCGGTGCCGCCAATGCCTGATGGGGCCGTCCATCACGACCGTCGCCGGATGCGCTCTAGCCATCCCCTGCCGTCTCCGAGGGATCCCCCTGACGCGCCTCTCCCCGGCGACCCCTCCGGTGTCCGGAGCTTGGCCGGGGGTGGCCTGTGCCGCCGGGGGCAAGCGCCGGCCGACGCTCAACCGCGGCCTTGATCCCCTCTATTGCGGGCGCGGGAGGAAGGAGACAACCCTGCGGGTGGGCCCCGCGGGTCAGCGACTCAGCCGGCGGGCCCCGGCGTTTAAGTGGAGGTGGGATCCCGTTTAACCGTCTCCACCGCAGAGAAGCTTACTACGCTAGTCCGCCTTAGGCATGGCCCTCCTTAGCCGCGTGGCCATGCAGCTGGGCCGGCCCAATGCGCTGCGGCGCTATGCTGCGCTCGGTGCGTGGTATAGGTATAACCCCCACTTCCTTTGTGTTTTTCTTTTCCAGCAATTTATAAAATCTCCTAAATATTCATATTATCTCCAAATTTGGTGATTCGAATTTCTAGTGACTCCATAAATCATGATCTATCATATGGCTCAATTAGCACATTTTTCCAGAAACATTTCCTTCACAAATATTTATGACATCCCCTTTTTCCATTTCTGTGATAAACTTTAGAAAATCACAGAGAGCTCAAAATTGATCCAAATGCCATGATTCAAATTCCTAGATGCTTCTAAGTTCATAACTTAGTTTATGAACATTTTCTCAATACTTTCTGTACCACACAAAATAATGAGCCATTTCTTCATATTTATCAACTTTGCAAATTCATAGGAAAATCATTTGAACTCCAAATCCAGTGAAACCAACTCCTAGATACTTCTAAAATCATGGTTTGTTAAATGGGTGACTTTGCTCATTTTTCAAAAATATATTTCTGTCCACTTCTTGCAAATCCACAAATCCCTTGATTCCATCATATTGAAATGTTCAGGAATATCCACTGAACAAATCCCAATGAAACCACTCTGGTTAGTTCTCATATAACCAGAGATGTCCTAGAAAAGTCAAATTAATATTTTTAGAGCACTTTTATTTTCTGCCTTGTTGTGTTGCTTACTATGATTGTTTCCGACGTTAGTTGATGAAGTAGACGAGATACTCGGAGATGGACCAGAAGATTTCAAGAATCTGATGAACCAGGCAAGCAGCCCTTTTTATGCATGTCTATGAAACCCTTTTTATGCATGACATATAGCACCATATTGTTGTTCCAATGGAATCATGATGAGGTGGAACCACTTTGATGGTTTGCCTCTGTTACTTCCTCGTTTATACTTGCATTGTGCATGACCCTACCTCCTTATGAGGGTTATGCTGGTGGGAGTAGATAGGATGCTAAAGTAGTTGCTACACAAAACGGAACGGGAATATGCATGGTGATGGAGACACAGTATTTTCAAAGGACTTTTTGAAAACCCCGTCGGGTGCCACTTATGCCCGAGGGAGATAATGAGATGGGTAACTGCTTGATGACGAAGTGGTGTACCGAGGCAAGTGTGTGTGTCGCTTTCAAAAACGGATTGGTTTAAGTTGTGACCGTTATTCCAACCTTACATGCGCAACCACTATATCCTTATATGGGAAAGGGCATTATTGCTTACCTAGGCCGATACTAGCTTGGAGCCCGCATTACTAGTGATAGGGGAGAGTTGGTGCTCTCTCTCGGGATGGGGTCGTGCCAGGTAGGGCGGCCAAGAACATTTTTATGGGGCACCGGACACACCGTTGGTACCCCGTGCCAGTGGTATGTGATGAATATGGGAGCGAGTCTCCACAATTTTAAGTTGTGAAATGTTGGGCACGGGGGTTACTACCAATCGAGTGGACTCCATGTTAGTGTCATCTAGGGAAAGATAGTGATTGGGTGCTTACCCCGGGTACTTGAGGTACCGCGGGTCGTGGATGACATGGAAGTTCCCTGGATCTTGTGGGTAAAGTGTGCAACCTCTGCAGAGTATAAAACTATTCGAATAGCCGTGTCCACGGTCAAGGACAGCTGGGTAACCGCTCTTGGGCTACGTCCACATGTTTACAAACCAGTGTATGTGTTTGGATAAGTGGGAAGAACTACTTGGGTCAAGTCAAAGGACTTGACATGATTGAGTTGGGTTAATGCCCACTCTATTTATGTTGATATCTGTAACATGTCCTCATGGTTACTTGAATTCTCCTGATGCATTATTTACCAGTTATTGAACATGTCATAACACAACAAAATTAGCTTTCTGCAAAAATGTACCTATGTCATGCATTGTTGTATCTTGAGCCAAAACATGGGTTGCTTGCGAGTACATTCAAAGTACTCATTGGCTTGCCACTGGTTATTTTATTGGCCAGGCATGAAAAACACAGGATATGATGAACAATACTTCGGTGACAAACATGAGAGCTAGGACGCTTCCCAGTCAGAATGCCTGTAGGGTTAAGGTAGATGGCATGGGTCCAAGTTATCGACGAAGATTTCCGCTGCGAAGTTATACTCGAGACTCGACCATAACGGTCATAATTTATGTAAGACGATATGTATGTATGTAATACTCTTGTTATTCAGCTTCTGTGTGTTCAGTGAGCATTGATCTCTGGGATCACTGTACACGTGCATTCGGTGATCATGAATTATGAGTCGGGGTCCCCACAGACCTGGTATCAGAGCCATCCTGACTGTAGGAAGCCTTAGTTAGCACGGTTGTTAGTTAGGGTAAAACTATTTTCAAAACTATCACTAATTTTCAAAAACTGTTTATACTTCTCTTCCCCTTCTCAGTTTTTCTTCAAGGTATACTTCCCTTATTGATCTCTTCCCCTTCAAAACTTTTGGTCGCTAGAACCCTTATGCCCCTGACCACTGGATTCCTTGAAACCCTCGTGGATAGTCTAGAAGGAGGATGCCTTGTCAGACATTCACCCACATCTTCCGAACACAAGATTGGCGACACCACAACAAGACGATACCAACAGAGGATACATCCTCGAGGAATGAGGACATGAAGACCCATAAGATGGTGATACCCTTGACACTGCCCCAAGATGGTGCGACCTTAGCCTATGATGATCAGGGCATAGGAAATGCAAGATCATGATATACCTTGCTAATAGAGTAACCATGTCCTTAGCATTGTTGCATCGGCAACCACCGGTGGATGAGAACCTAGCCATTTGCTCCGTCTCACTATAGTGAGCAGGAAACGGTTCTCCTCATCCCCCTATCTTGGTGTCGATGTTGTCATCAACGTAACCGACATGTTGGACCTCTACTATGCCTTGTTAATGTCATTGCATAAAGGATTACCTACTTGGTACCATCAATGCCTTAGAAGACAAAAAGGGATCATCATGATTAAGAAGACAACAGAAGACCGAGTCAATGCCTGCTACGAGGAGCCACCTTCACCCCATCACTTCAATAGGTGAGAAGTTGTTGAAGAATCTTCAGGCCTAACCCGGATCGTTTCATAAAACAACTACAAGAGACATAGCAACACCTGAGGAAAACCCAGAAGACTGCACGAGGCACGAGGCATGAAGCAAAGCATGACTACTGAGTCTGAGAACCCCTAGGGTAGGATGAGTCATGTACCCCCTTATGCGCAGTCGAGTCCGTATGATGGTTCGAATAGAACCATGATTGTGTGTTGCTTGTTTTTATTTGGTTGTGTTTTGATATAGGTCACACTTTTGCCCTAGGCAACAAGTACGCGACTATATCACCTTCCTTACCTTGTTTCTTTTGTTTGGCCCTTTTTGCACCTGTTTGTTTACACTTGCACTATAGAACCCCCTTTAGGCACTCCCCTCCTCTATGCTACTTTTCCCTCTCATCTCTCTCCTCAACTGAAGACCGACAAGACAAGATACACCAAGGATTCTACTTTGGCAACCAGCTAGCACTGAAGACTTTTGCTACAGCCTCCTTGACCAAGTGTAACCCCGTAGAATTATGTTTACCCCTCAAGACTGTGAACCCATCCCTTGACCCTTCAAGATTTCACAAGACACCCCAGCTCGAATCCTTAACCATGTGCTTAACCCACGGAATTGCAAGAGAACCTGTTAAGCCCCGTAACCTTGCACTACACTGGGTTCATTATGGAACTAGTGGACATAGTGAATGAGCACATTGTCATTTTAATACATCACAAGAACTACGATGCCATAGGGAAGACCAATTTGAGGATATAGGAATAGAGGAAAAATGACTTGATGAGTTTATATCAGTGACCTTGAGGAATTATATGAGACTATTTGGTGGATTATGAGGCTTTCATGTTGGTAGATTATTGGTGGGATCATTATTATAGAATAGCATAGCTTTCATTACCCCTGGATAAATTGGATTTAGTGGGACAATTAAGATTGCAAGCTGAGATCCTTGGGGGGATAAGAATTTGACTTGATCAGATGATAAGGAGATTGTAGACATTACGATAATGACTTTGGGGGAACATGTAGGAATTCTCGTTGGACATGAGATTTGGATTTAAATATGTGATCCTAGTGGAGTATATGTGGTGAGTAAGTTTACATGGTTCAGAGTAAATTCGATTTAGACTAATGATCTCGATCATGATACCATGTTTCTTGGAGGACAATAAACTAGGAGATTGGATTGGTTGTCGGAGTTGATATAAGCTTGACCATGGAAGTTGGTGGACTTACTATAGTAGAGACAACCCTTTCAAGTATTTGGGGATTATATGGACTTTAGAAGATTGTGTGGAACACCATAGACATTGGATTTGTACAATTAATGGGTTATGTAGTGATTGATGGAAGTTAATGGGTTGTTGGAGTTGATTCATAGGAAGGAAACAAGATTTTGGAGTGGCTTACGACGTGTTTCCTTAGGATAGAAATACCCTAACATGGACCTTGGAAGAATAGGATGGGCACTTGGATTGTCGTGTTTCATTCCCGCTTGGAAGCTTGTAGCGACACGACCTCAAATGGTCAAGTCTCTGTACTTCAGTGTCATCCCTGGATCGGTAATGCTGACACACACAATACTCGAAGGATTTATAACAGAGTAGCAATCACACACTTATTACATCGAATGTCTCAAGAGAGAACTTATTACAATAATATGGCTTAAGGCCATCTAATACGATAACAATGGAAGGCTTGGAAGATAAAGTGAGTCCATCAACTCCAATGGCATAGCTGAGCTGCACGGCAACGACCTAACGAACCTTACTCCTCGTCTGAAAAGTCTGCAACATAATATGTTGCAGCCCGAAAACGGGTCAGCACGTGGAATATGCTGGCAACATAACACAGTAGAGCAAGAACAGAATAATGCTATCACTATATGCATATATGGCTGGTGGAAAGCTCTATGGTTTATAGTTTTTGCGAAAAGCCAATTTTCCCTACAACAAAGGAATATATTTTAATTTTACTATCATGGTAGTTGAAACATCATTGAGAAGGTTCCTCCAACTCAATCCCAATTAAAGTGATTAACAGCCCAACAATATTAATTAAACATGATGAGATACATGTGATAACCCAAGTACTAGATACTCAAGAATTGTCCATAACCGGGGACACGGCTAACCATGATTAGATTGTACACTCTACAGAGGTTTGCGCACTTTTCCCCACAAGACTCGATCTCCTCCGTGGATTTCTCGCACTACACGTTGTTTGAGAAACGGATGACCGAGACACAGTCTTTCAGAAACATTAACTCTCTACTACGGACAGACCATACCAAACCTACATCCCACTACCTGCTGATCTGCCTCTTCAAGAGCTTCACGTAACTTACTCAACTATGCTAGAGCCCATAATAGCTTGTGGCTGCACACGGAAGTTTCTAGCATGAATCATCTTAGTTCCCTTTGAGCCTGGGTGGCGGTCCATAGGAAGATCACATGGGTACTCCGGGATTTCCAAAAATACAGGCAACACTGGGTACTCCAGGTGCCTCAATCGACCCAGGTGTTTGATTAAGTTGCCACCTTAAGTTGAACCATTAATTTAACAATCTCACATCTGTCATGGATTTCACTCAAACCCAAACCACGTCTACGAGCATAGCATAGCAGTATAAGCAATTTGTATAAGTAACTCCCAAGGGTTTGAATGTAACAGGGCAATAGGTTCCACCTCATCGACTACTTCCCAACCCACAAGTTAATGACATCCTAATCATGCAATGTTTGAGGATTGGAACTAATGCATAAAAATTGGATGATAAAGGGGTATCATCAAAGTGTTACTTGCCTTGCTGACGATCTGCGAAACCTAGGGACTCGTGGTAGCACGCTTCGCACTCCGGGTGTTCTATCGCAAGCAAGCAATAGCATACATAAGTAACAAGCAACGATGCACAAGAAAAACTCAAATAAAATAGGTTGACCAGAAAGTTCAAATTAAGAACTCCAGTTCGCACAAAGAATCAAATCAAACGGAGCAACGAAACTTAAACGGCGAAAGAAAGAAACTTCGTTTACTAATATGAAACTAGGTAAAATTTTACAGTAGAGAAAACTTGTTTGAGTTGGTTAAACGGAAAGAGGGTTTTGAGATGAAACTCTAGGCGCTTGAATCGCCTGATTCCAACTAACGAGCGAAAAGATAAACGGAAACTAAGATTGGATCAGAAATCGCGATCAGAGAAAATCGTAGAATAAATCCGTTAAAAGAAAACTGACGGACAGACTAACGAACGAGCGTTCGTTAGCTGTATCTAACGGGCGAAGAACCGTTCGTTAAAACGAAGGTTCGGACGAACGTCCGCTAACTAGAAGAACCGAGAAAAACCGGTGAAACCGAAAAAAACCGGATCTAGGGTTTCTAAAAAAACCGAACGGTTTTTATATTAAAAAACTGGTGGTGGAGTCCGGCGGCTACCTCCAGCGAGGGGCTCCACCGAGGTGAGGTGGCGGGATGGCGGCCTGCAGGGCGGCGGCGGCGGCTAGCGCGGGTGGCGGGGTTGGCGCGGGGCGGCGGTGGCTGCGGGGGTGGGGGGCTCGGGCGGCGCGTATATAAAGGGTGCGGGGTGGGGCGGCTTGGAGGGGGAGTCCGGCTCGGACTCCTCGTCCGAGTTGGCGGAGGCGGCACGCGCGCGGGGAAGCCGGCGGCGGCGGCCTGGCTCAGCTGGGCCTTAGGCCTAGTCGGGCGCGGGAACTTTTTTTTATAAATAATTTCGCCGACTGAAATAAAATCCTAGAAAAATAAATAAAAATCTAAAAATGCCAAAATAAATTTTCACCGTCTAAATAAAATATTTAGAATGGGATGAACATTTCTTGGCCCTATAATACAATTTTGAAAACGTGAAATTTTTCTAATGCAAACAAAATTGCAATAAAATCCAAATAAAACAAATATTTGATTTTAATATTTTTCCTCCAATATTTCATTTATTTTGGAGAAGTCATATCATCTCCTCTCTTGTATTTTGATATGAAATATTTTCGAAGAGAAAAATAATTAAAACCAAAATCCTCGTTTCAAAATTTGATAAAAGAATCAAATATGAAAACCGGGAAATCCCCAACTCTCTCCGAGGGTCCTTGAGTTGCTTAGGATTTCGAGGATTACGGAACGGAAAAGCAATAAAACATGATATGCAATGATGATCTAATGTATAACATTCCAAATTGAAAATTTGGGACGTTACAAACCTACCCCCCTTAACATGAATCTCGCCCTCGAGATTCGGGCTGGCTAGAAAATAGGTGCGGGTGGTCTTTGCGGAGTTCATCCTCTCGTTCCCAGGTGGCTTCATCCTCGGTATGGTGGATCCACTGAACTTTGCAAAACTTGATAACCTTACTGCGAGTGACTCTGCTGGCAAACTCAAGAATCTTAACTAGTTTCTCCTCATAAGTCAAATCACTGTCCAACTGAATCGCCTCCAGGGGTACTGTATCTCTTAGCGGTATATCTGCCATCTCAGCATGACACTTCTTCAGCTATGAAACATGAAACATGTCATGAACTCCTGACAATCCCTTGGCTAACACCAACTTGTAGGCAACTTCTCTCATCTGTTCCGAAAAACGATACGGTCCTACAAATCTTGGGGCTAACTTTCCCTTAACTCCAAAATGTTTCACTCCTCGCAAGGGTGATACTCGTAGATATGCTCGATCTGCAATTTCATAGGTTACCTCCTTGCGTTTTGAGTCAACATAACTCTTCTACCTGGACTGAGCAATCTTCAGTCTGTCACGAATCAATTTAACCTTCTCCTCAGACTCCTTAATCAGGTCTGGTCCAAACAACTGTCAGTCTCCTACCTCATCCCACATCAACAGTGTTCTGCACCTTCGTCCATACAGGGCTTCAAACGGTGCCATCTTCAAACTGGCTTGATAGCTATTGTTGTATGAAAACTCTGTGTATGGCAAATTGTCATCCCAACTAGATCCATAATCTAGCACACAGGCTCTCAACATGTCCTCCAAAATTTGGTTCACTCGCTCTGTTTGTCCATCCGTCTGCGGGTGAAATGATGTACTAAACTTCAATCTCGTTCTCAGGGTCTGGTGCAACTGGTGCCAAAACTTTGAGGTAAACTGTGTTCCTTGATCTAATACGATGGTCCTCGGAACTCCATGCAGACATACGATCCTGGACATATATATCTTGGCCAACTTTGCACTTGTATAGGTGGTTTTCACTGGGATGAAATGAGCTACTTTGGTCAAGCGATCAACTACTACCCATATGGAATCATATCCTGCTTTGGTCCTGGGCAATCCGGTGATAAAGTCCATGCCCAGTTCATCCCACTTCCATTCGGGTATCGGCATAGGCTGTAACAGTCCTGCTGGCTTCTGATGCTCTGCCTTCACACGCTGACATACATCACATATGGCTACATACTCGGCAATATCGTTCTTCATACCGGTCCACCAGAAACGTTCCTTCAAATCCAAATACATCTTGGTGTTTCCGGGGTGTATCGAGTATGGTGAGTCATGGGCCTCTTGAAGTATTAACTTCCTGATCTCCTGGTTATTAGGCACATAGATTCGGTCCTCAAACCATAAGGTATCATGCTCATCCTCACGAAAACCTTTGGCCTTTCCTTTGCCCATCTTCTCCTTTATCTTGGCAATCTCCTTGTCCTCCTTCTGAGCTTCCTGAATCTTGTCCAGCAATTTCGACTGGACCTCCATTGTTGCAACAGATCCTCTAGGAACAATCTCCAATCGAAGTTCCATGATATTCTCTGCTAACTCCTTCGGCAGTCCCTTACCTTCAAGGATATTAGCATAACTCTTCCAGCTCAAAGCATCTGCTACGACATTGGCCTTTCCAGGATGATAGTGTAGCTTCATGTCATAATCCTTTATAAGTTACAATCATCTCCTCTGTCTAAGGTTCAGTTCCTTCTGGGTGAAAATGTACCTCAAACTCTTATGGTCCGTGTACACATCACAACGGTTTCCAATAAGGTAATGTCTCCAGGTCTTCAATGCATGTACTATGGCTGCTAACTCCAAATCATGCGTGACATAGTTCAACTCATGAGGTTTTAGTTGTCGTGAGGCATATGAAACAACTCTCCCGTCCTGCATAAGCACACATCCAAGTCCTAAGCGTGAGGCATCGCAGTACACTTGGAACTCCTTATGTATATCTGGCAGTGTTAGCACTGGTGCTGTAGTCAAACGTTTCTTCAATTCCTGGAAACTTGCCTCACAATCTTCTGTCCATTTAAACATAGTATCCTTCTTCAACAGTTCAGTCATTGGCTTTGCAATCTTGGAAAAATTCTCCATGGATGTCCGGTAGTATCCTGCGAGTCCAAGAAAACTACGGATCTCGCTACTGAAGTGGGTGCCAACCATTTAGTGACTGACTGAATTTTGCTGGGGTCTACTGCTATACCTTCTCCCGATATAACATGTCCAAGGAACCTGACTTCCTTCAACCAAAATTCGCATTTGCTAAATTTAGTATACAACTGGTGTTCCCTGAGTTTCTCGAGAACTAAGCGCAAATGCTCCTTGTGCTCCTCCTCGTTCTTCGAGTATAGCATAATATCATCAATAAACACCACAACAAACTTGTCCAAATACTCCATGAACACCTTGTTCATCATGCTCATGAAATAGGCAGGGGCGTTAGTCAGTCCAAATGACATGACCGTGTACTCGTATAATACATATCGTGTTGTGAACGCTGTCTTCGGTATGCCCTTCTGTCGTATCTTCAACTGATGATACCCCGATTGCAAATCGATCTTCGAAAACTCTTTAGCTCCTTGCAACTGATCAAACAGATCATTGATCACCGGCAGTGGGTACTTGTTCTTAATCGTCACTTCATTTAATGCTCGATAATCAACAACCATCCTTAGGGATTTATCCTTCTTCTCAACCAAAAGTACTGGGGCTCCCCAAGGTGATGAACTACTTCGGATGTATCCTTTCTCCAATAACTCCTTGATCTATTTCTTAATTTCTTCCAGATCATTTGCGGGCATCCGATAGGGTCTCTTGGATATTGGTCCTGTACCTGGCAACAGCTCTATCAAAAACTCAATGTCTCTATCCAGTGGCATGCCTGGTAATTCCTCTGGAAAAACATCCATGTAATCCTTCGCTACAGACACATCCTCCTGAACAACTCCCGTAAGGGCATTCACTTGACTCCTCCTAGGCACATGCCTAGATACATACTTAATCCTTTTTCCTTCCGGGGTGGTGAGATAAATCGACTTACTAGCACAGTCAATGCTTCCTCCAAACTTTGACATCCAGTCCATACCCAATATCACATCCAGTCCTTGTGACTCCAAGATAATTAGGTCGGCCGGAAAAACATGTGTACCAATGGTTAAGGGTACTTGGTCACACCATCGGCTGGCCATATACTCTGCTCCGGGTGAACTTACTAACAGAGGGGTCCTAAGGGTTTGGGTTGGTAGTTTAAACTTATCCACGAATCCCCTTGATATGTATGAATGCAATGCACCAGTATCGAAAAGAACAAGAGCGATAAATGACTTAACCAAAAACTTACCTATTACCGCGTCCGGCTGCTCTTCAACCTCCTCCACGTTAACGTGGTTCACTTGTCCTTTGTTGAATGGATTTGGCTTCTTCCTAGCGCTCCCATTTCCATTTCCATTCTTTCCTTCAGGGCACTCCGTGGCGTAGTGTCCAGACTTCCCGCACTTGAAACAAGTAACATGACTTAAGTCCCTTTTGGCGGGTGTGGCTGGGTTGGGGCGGTTATGATTATTGTTGGTTCCGTTCCCATTCCCATTCTAAGAACCATTGTGGTTATGCGATCCTCCTCCTATGTGGTTGTGACCTCCATGGTTATGAACAAGTCCTCCCGAGTTCGGGGTTAGGCGAGGTTTCTGCTGAGCTCCTGAGTTATACTTCCCCTGTCCATACTTCCTCTTGCGGCTCTCAATCTGCTGCTGTTTCCCTTCAATCATAAGAGCCTTATCTACCAACTCCTGGTAGTTGTTGAAGGTTGCTACCATCAACTGCATACTCATCTCATCATTCAGCCCTTCCATAAACTTCTCCTGCTTCGCGGCATCTGTGGCCACATCATCACGGGCGTAGCGAGATAACTTGCTAAACTCGTCCACGTATTGAGCCACAGTAGGGTTCCCCTGGCGTAAGTTGCGGAACTCCCGCTTCTTCATTTTCATAGCTCCAGTGGAGACATGGGCTGTGTGGAAAGCTTGCTGAAACTGGTCCCAAGTGACATTGGCTATAGGAAAAGTGGTTGTGTAATTCTCCCACCATGAGGCTGCTGGTCCATCCAATTGATGTGCGGCAAAGCGCACTCTCTCAGCATCGACAGCAGACTCACAACCACAACCACTCGACCCCGTGCACTAATTGCAAATCCACGTGCACATTTTGCACCTAACTAATCACCCCCTAGCACACCACAGTCTCCGAAGAAGAGATTTGTGGGTAATTGTTCGGGTGCAAGTTGCCTCCAGCACACTAACAACAGTTTGCACCCGACACCGCTCTTAATCCTCATGATCATCGCCACCGCGGAGAGCTAACACTCAAGCAGCAGCATCACGATGATCATCAAGGATCATCGCGCACAAGAGCACGGAGAACCCCAGCAATGCCGCCAACTCTCCGCACAACAGGATCATGTACCAGTCCGGCATCACCTCCGCATTTAGAGCCTCGTCTCGAGCTCCTGCAAACAGAAATGGAGGAGAAGGAAGGAGAAGAAGAAGCGAGGCCAGGTGTGAGGAAGAAGAAAGGAGCACGTCGGTCATTTTATAGCTCGAGATCGGTGTACGGTGGGCGAAGTCCACCAGCGCTGCTCGTCGCTCGATCGCCGGTATTCGGAGGCAAATCCGCGAGCAGTGCCGACAGTGCACTGGCCCGCGAGGTGAGTGCATGCTGCACCAGCAGCTAGCGCGCCGCGCACTACCGCGGTATGGCCTAGATGCCCTACGCGCTAGACGTCGCCGGTGGAGAAAGCGCGGGAAAGCGCGCGAGAGAGAGGAAGAAGAGAGAGCCAGAGGTAGAAGAAGAGACTGACAGTGGGCCCCGGGTCCATCTGTCAGCCAGAGAGAGCATTTTGCTCTCGGGTACGACCAGCATATTTTTGAAATTTAGAGATCTATTCTAAATTTACTGTAACCAAAAGTAGGAATTTCTCGTTTTCCCCCAACCATGGATTTTTCCACGCAGCACCAGTATTCCACACTGTAGTTTTAAACCACTTAATTGCCCACTCACTATAGCCACATTTTATTGCATGTGTAGGATGGTTATTTTTGTGATATTACTTTGAGATAGTAGGAGTAATTCTTTTCAAAATAGCCCTTAGAAAATCTCGAGAACGAGATTTTTCTTAAGGGGGGTAGTGTTGTAACACCCCAAAAATTTAACCATGATTTATTAATCGAAATTTTACCATGGTAAATTAAATTTTTATTTTCTAGATTTTCTTTTAATTCAGAACCACTCTTTTCTCCTAATTGTGGAGTTTTCACCCCACGTGAAAACCTTTCAAAATTATTGTTGGACTTCTATATCTTCCGAAGAACATTTCTTCTATCAGTGGAATTATTTCTACAATTATTATCCTTGAGCTTTATTTCTTTAAAAATGATTTTTCATAAGTTTTAGGGTTCCATTTGCACTACAACCCTTTCAAATACTTCTTTAAAATCCCCACCAAAATTTGGGGATGTCATGTGATGTTCCCACATCCATTTTATGCAAAAATCTCTTTTAGTCATTTGGAAATTTTGAGCCCTACCCCAAGTTTTCAAATTTGGTCCAGTTTGTAATTTGCACTACAACCTATTTAAATATTTCTTTGTAAATTCCACCGAAATTTGGGGATGTTAGTAGTAGTGTATAATTCAACTTTATGCAAAAACCCATTGGTGTTATTTGAAAAAATTCAGCAAACCATCCTCATCTTCATTTTGGTCTAGTTTGGTGATTTATACCGCAACCATATTTTATCTTGCTCTTGTTGCCTTAGGATTTGTCCTGCTTGAAGTACACCCTACCAGACTCTTAAGTCCAGGATTTGGGAACCATTTGAATATTTTTGGTCCATGCAATAATGCCCTTTATTTCCTGTCTAGATTTGGTTTTCTCAAAAACTTGCACTAGGGAGTTTTTGTTTTCATCAAACTAACCTTGGCACACTCTTTATCATCTAAATAGACTCTGATCTGGAGATTTTGGCCACCCAAAGAGATGCCTAGATGCCCATGGAATTCTGTGGAGCACCTTGGGTTCATGGACAGATTTGACATAGTTTTTAATTTGCATTATGAACTTGATCCCGTGACCCGACAACCTTGTCCACTAAGCTACCTCTAACCTAGACCTGTTAACTACAAGCCTCATTCGAGCCCTCTAACACAGGTTGGCATTTCGTCGAGCACCTGGCGTGCAAGCTCTGGGTGCGCCCGAGCGCAAGTTTTGCATGCGCGCGCACAACCGAGCCGCGTTCGCTTACCCCCGCGCCCTGGCCTTTGCTCGCCCGCAGGGCCACGCCCTGTCCTCACCCGCTCGCCAGAACCCTCCAAGCCACCCCTAGCGCCCTATAGCGCTGCTGTCAGATATCCCTTGGCGGCACGCCGGCATCCACAGCAGGCTCCTGCCATGGACGGTGCCGCCCGAGCCACTCCAGCGCGCCAGCTCGCCCCTGAACAGCCCGAGCTCATCCACGAGTCCGTCAGCTAGTGCCCGTCACCGCCACGTCGCTCTGCTGGCAACAGGAACAGCAGTTCGCCGGCGTTCTTATCCGCAGTCGCGGGCACCGACCTCCCCGGGCTATAAATAGCCCTTCCGATCACGCCTAGGCTCGTCAGCAACCCTGTTCGAGTAGTAGGAAGCGCCCCTCCTCCCAGTTGGCCAGAGGCCATCATCAGTCCCATCTCCGGCAGGCCCGGCCGCCGCCATGTTCCGGTAAAATCCGGCCAAGACCGAGGCCCCTAACTCCTCCCGTGCTGTCATCCTCCTACCCTCGTCCGTGCGGAGCCACCCCACCTCTCAAACACGATCAGGAGCCACCGTAGCCCGAGACCCCAATCCACCAAAGGCCACCGTCCGCCATGGAGCTCGCCGCCGGCGACCCCCTTTGTCCCCACGACCCTGTCGACCATTGGGAGGACCGCCCTGGACTGGCGGATCCATCCCTGCCCTTGGAATCCCGTGGGGAGCCACCATTCGTCGGCGGCAATCACCGGAGCTCCGCCTCTGCTCGTCCAGAGGAGAAAGAAGGTGCGGGCGACTGGTCAAACCTGACCAGTGGGCCTGATGGACCCACTGTTAGTGACCCAGCGACGACCCATGCTGGCTTTAGTGGAAGCGTAAAACCCAGAGTACGTTTCCTCCTGTTCGAAAACGTAATACTCCCCGAACTGTTTTCTTTTTCTGTTTTTTTATTAAAAACAGATTTTTGACTAAACTTTGACTGGCTATAACTTTTTAAATATAAGTCCAATTGATTTGATTCTTTTTCTGTTGTTTCTCAAATTTTGTCTAGTTTACTTTCATATTTATTTGAAAATTTTACAAACAACTTTTTTGTACTGTTTTGAAACTATGTGTTAATTTGAAATTTTCTTAAATAGGATTTTTGGAGAGGGAAGCAACTTTCGAAAAGTGCACCCCCACTTGCATACTCTTGAAGGCAGGCATTCTGAACCCTGGCATAATATTGTTGTGTGTTGTTTGATACAAATACGACACCACCTGGACGCGAAGTACTCGGTATTTTATGTGGTGCGATGATCATATTCATGAGTGCATAATGATGATTCCTTGCTATTGGGATTTTGATATGCTTCTGATAGTTATCACCCTCGTATGCCTTTCATGCCTACCGGAAGGAATCCGGGAAAGTCTCTGTCTTGGGTAGACACAAGCTGGTCTCTAATTCTTCGTCGAGATGGTTATGTCCGGTATGGCATGGTGAGGTATGATGAGTGGTGATTTTGTCTGATTGGTGTGAAATATATTTCTTATGCTTATCATGCAGGAAATGCTTTAACCTCCCGAGTCGACCATAGATCGAGTCTTGTTCCAGTAACCCCCATACTTGTTTCGTACCACCACTTGTCCCTGCCATAGGTAGGGTACGGTTAAGTTGTCAACCCCTTCCTAGCACACACCGTACAAAGAGGCCATGGTGGAAGATACCGGCTGCATCCGGTAGGCATGCCACCTGGTCCGGGGGCATGGGTGTTTCCGGTTGGAGCCGAGGGGGTATCTCCCCTAGTTTGCGCGCGTTATAAATTTTGTGATCCCATGCTAATCGAGGTTGTAGCTTCCCCACTTAGAGTTTCGCTTAACGGGTGTCGTGGGTGGTTCCAGACACGGGTAAGTTAGGGTGGTGTGTGCGGTCAGGTGTGTTTTCAATTAAAAGACCGTAGACGGAATTAGTCCCGATGGACTAAAGGAATCCGTTACTCGTGGGTAAAGAGTACACCCTCTACAGAGATTATATCTATTCGACTACAGTCCGGGATGGTTAACGACTACAGTCCAGGATGGGTCAAGTGTCGGTCTTAGTGTCGGCCTTCGGAGAAAATTTTTCTAAACCAGAACATGGATCATGACTTGTGACTCATGATGATTATGATTACTATTATTATGAACTAACCATTTACATTACTTGAAATATTGAATATCCCTGGGACAATCCTACCTCCTGGATATTCACTGTGATTATTCTCTTATAAGCCCTTTATGTGGTGTCGCTCAGACGCCCGACTGGGGCATGCTTGTTATTTGAATTACTTATAAGCCCTTTATGTGGTGTTGCTCAGACGCCCGACTGTGGCATGCTTGTTATTTAAATTATTTATAAGCCCTTTATATGGTGTCGCACAGACGCCCAACTGTGGCATGCTTGTTATTTATTTTATTTATAAGCCCTTTATGTGGTGTCGCTCAGACGCCCGACTGAGGCATGCTTTATATTATTATCCTTTCGAGGCGTCGCTTCAGACACCCAATCGGTGCATTCTATTTCTACTCCCTTATTGCATATTCATGTGGTATATGAATAACCTGCTTGCGTGCATCATGAATTGTTATCTTGTGACTGACGTTGTGATCATAGAATATTTCAGAGCATGATTATCATTTATTATATTATACCCGTGTTCATAATGTTTGCGAGTACATTCAAAGTACTCACTGGCATGTCCCTGGCTATTGTCTTGGCCAGATTTCTTGCATGACAGCCCCGGAACCTACGCAATAGTGATAGCAGCCTCGCGAAGATAGGACTTATCCAGGTCAGCTGTTCCTGTGGGAAATGGAGTCCCATAGACACTGATGAACCGCAAACCTCTTCCGCCGTCAACCACTAGAAACCATTTGTTGTACTCATAGGCCAGAATGGTCTTGTACTACACATTTTGTATTTTGCTTGGAGTTTCTGTATCAAGTTGGTGTCTCATCAGCTAACAGTAATCCTGGGGCTGGTGAGCACAAGGGCCATTTTCTGAGAAATTAATATCCCGAAAATCCGGTCGCTACAAGAATTGTAAGAATGATTCCATCGCAGTGAGGTTTCAAACCAAATACAAGCTCTGGCCTTGGACAATGCGGGTAGTAGCTGCATCTCATGTTAGTTTCAGCCTTCTCCCCATGCTGGTCCACAAAATAGTCATTGTTGTCAAGCTCCGACAGCTTTGCCATTGCTCGAAGCAGATTGCCCTTCACTCTCCGTATTTCTTCATGAACTCATTTAAAACAACATATTTGACTAATTTCAAAGAATTCCAAAACAAACTTTTCACTCATTTTGGAAAACTGATTTAAATTATTTTTTTGAAGAATAAGAAGTTGATCCGCACTACTAGCAATTCTCTCAACATGCAACCTATCCACCTCAGCTTCCTGCCACATCACCAATTATTTTCCCATTGAACTAATTTTGTCCCTATAATTTCAGACTTAAGTTACAACTGAGGCCCAATGGTCTCTACTCGTAGCAGGAAAAAAGCCCAAGCATCAAGCTTAGAATAAGAACAGCCATCCGACCCCCACGCCTGCTATGCTTTTTGTTCGTCCTCCTCTCTCTACTTAAATTAAGGATCAGTCTTTTCCATTTCCCCCTGCAATAGTGCTCCGCCTATGAAGAGATCTACGTTTGTGCCCTCCGTCACGGTCGCCAGTCTGCTACGGCATACGGTGGCTCTCTCGGCTCTCTTGGACTGCAGTTTCATAATGGTGCGGATCTATCTGGTGCTCTGTAACATTGGTGTTGCTTCTTTTCCTTTGTTCCTCCTCTCTCTTGTGCCTTGATTGAAATTTGAACGCATCGGTGAGCTATCCCTTTTGGTTTTCTACATTTAATCTATGGGTATTTGTCTCCAATGTGAGCTGAATTTTTTATTCGTAAGTTGTAGTCAATATGCTTTGTGCGCCGGTGCCTCTTCCAGTTCACTGATGAGGTTAGTCCAGATTCCCCCTAATTCCAATCCACCGCTATTGCCTTGCTACCTCACTGCCGCAATAACATACAGATGAGTTGCTAATATTTATGTGATGTCTCATGAGTTAGTTCACAAATAATTGAACACATCCACTTTTATGGAACAACCATGCAGAAAAAATTGTTGCATTCCCTTCGCATCTACTCTGAATTTCTGTTGGCTCAAGTGAATGCGCAGCCAAATCAGAACATTATTTAGACTAAGATAACACATGCACCTAAATCTCAATCTTGTCTAGATTGAGTCAAAAACATGCAATTTATAAGATTCCCGCAGAACTAATTTAGACTTGAGGTGCCTATTTTTATTCCTACAGATCTATTAGCTTGAGGTGACCTTTTTTATTCCTGCACATGGTTGTTTGTTAATGGAAAGTTCTGCAACATTTTGACAAACTGTACAGAGGGAAGTCAACTGATTTCTAGATTTATCCTCACATGGAAATTATGTTCACCAACTTATATATATATATTACCATGAATTTCGCTTACTAGTTATGCAGATAGTCATCTCAAGGAATTCGACACACTGATTAGATTTCCACATGTAGTATTACATATTAATCTTATATTTTTTTCTTCAACTCTATTGTTTCAGTCTACTATTTGTTGCTATGCATTGGTTAAAAGTCTGATTTGGTGGAAAGTACACATATTTTCTCTACGCCTGAGTAAGATCCAATTATATAATCGATACCTCGATACCTCTCTTGATTGCTTACTATTTGCATCCATGTTTTCTTAGTTGTTTCACAGTAAAATAAGTATGATTCATCGTGAACATGGATACAACTACATGTATATTTTCTCTTAGATATAGGCTATTTTATGCATGCACTTACTTTACTGGAGGTCTAAGATATTTGATTGTGAAGATGTAGGTTAAAGAAGCTACATGTTCTTGGTATCCATGGAGTCAGACAGTATTGCTGGATCAATTTACATTCACATGGTGTGGTCATGAGATATACTTTGAGAGTAGACATTTAGCTGAAAGTAGACATTTTTCCCAATTTTGGTGTTTTCTACTGTATTCTTTGTTGCCGAACCATATTCTTATATGGTTTAGTTTGGTAGAAGTGTCAGTTTTTCACTCTTTTTTTGCTTTTCCCAGTGATCGGCGTTGTGCTATACATAGATGTCATGATAGATAATCATTTATTCGTCTTCTATTTTAGATTCATGTTGCTTGGCTAAGATATAACGTGCTATTTGGTGAAGCTACTAAACCAAAACCAGATCGAATGGCTTTGCCTCCATTACTCTTTAAGTAGTGGTAATGACTAGATTTTCTCCACACATTGGTTTATCTATTATTCAGTGGGTCAGTGTAAGTAGCTTGCATATCATATATTTGCATGTATTTATAACACAAGTAAGAGTTTAATGCCTTATGTTCTTTTTGCTAAAGAAGAACATTCTACATGTATACCTTTTTCCTCCAATTGCAAGTCATTTTAATGTTATGTACAATTACACCTTATATAGTTTGCTAATGTATATCTACATGTACTTCTATTATTGATATTATGTTTGAATTATATTTATTAATATCCGGTCCAAATTGTTTGCACTATGAATGCCGCAACGACGTGTGGGGTATCATCTAGTTTAGTTAAGTTGTTTGCCTGCTCTATCAGCGTCAGATTAATTAACATGTTTAATTTCAAACTAACCTAATTAAAAATAGTGGGGGCCCATCCGCCAATTAGGGTTCGGTGGGGGGTTAATGGTTAACCCATGCGGGGCCCACCTGTCGATGACCCAACGGCGGTGGCACCCTGTTGTCGAGGCGCCAGTGACCAGAACATCGGCGGCGCGGCTTGGACGGTGTAGGAATTTTCCTCTGGGCAGCTTAAATGGGCGCGGCCAGCCCCGTTCAAACGGCGGAGCGAACCGCAACGTTCTACGGCATAGGCGCTAGCTGAGCTGGTCCGCAAGGGCGGCGGTAGCGAGTGGAGCAGCAGCCAACATTCGGCCTTGCACATGCGTGAGGCTAAGGTGTGTTAGCAGGCTGGCCGAAGGGCTCACTGGCCTCCTAGGAGGGCCAGGAGTGCGCTGCCGTGCTCGGCGTCAACGGCCGCGAGCCCTGCCATGGCAGCAGCAAGATGTTGGAATGATGGAGCTACGGCTACTGCGGGGCGCGCGCAAGAGCTCGAGTTCGAGCTTGAGGGGGAGGCAGAGGGGAGGTGCGGCTCACCTAGCATGCGCATGGAGGCTCGTTGATAGCTGGGAGTGCAGGACAACCGCGAACCGACAGCGAGCTCATGGTGGCCAACGTAGACGAAGACGACGAAGGCAGCGCAGATGCAGGTCCCCGACTCGAATGGCTCGGTGCAGGAGATGTGGCCGAGTGCGGCGGAGATCCTGGACATGACGAGGAGGCACAGTGACGACGGTGAGCGCTTCTACGAGGCAGCCATGGTGAAGGCGACATTTGGGAAGGTGGGGAGCGGCGATGCAGAGTGAGGGGGAAGTGGGAAAAGATCTTGGGGGATGACATGACCGAGGGGCTCGTCCTTATCCCCTCTGCACTGCAGCGGCGCGGGGTGGCCACCTGGTTCGGCGGGGATGGACGGGCACGGGCGCGTTCGATTGTGACATTTCCTATTTAGCATTGCAGGCGCCGGTTATAGCTGTTTCCGCAAACCAGCGCCTGTAGCCACGTTAACTCGGCCTGGCCCATCTTTTTCTTCCTTTCCTTCCTGTCGCGAGGACAGGAAAGGTGCGCTTTGGATGGGAATCGATCCCGCGACCTCATGGTCGTTCGCCTCATGCACTAACCACCGCACTAACTCCGATTAGTTGCCCAAACTATTGTTTCTTTACCTTTTCTTCTTATAACGATTCCTTTTTCCTTTCTATTCGGAACGGTTTTCTTATGTTTTTTGTTCTTTTTCTTTTTTCTTCTTTTCAGAACGACTTTATATTTCTTTTGCTAGTTTGAAAGAACTATTTTTCAAAATTGTTGAACTCTTTTTTAAAAATCAGTGAACTTTCTTTCACAATTGATGAACTCTTTTTCAAAACCGATGAACTCTTTTCACAATCCATGAACTTTTTTTCAAAATGGATGAACTCTTTTTCAAAATCGATGAACTATTTTTCAAAATTGGTGAACTTTTTTCAAAATCGATGATCTTTTTTTAAAAATGGATGAACTCTTTTTCAAAACCGATGAACTGTTTTTCAAAATTGATGAACTTTTTTTAAATTCGATGAACTTATTTCAAAATGGATGAACTTTTTCCCAATTTGATAAACTTTTTTCAATTTTTGTGATTTTTTTTTCCAAATTTGATGATTTAAAAAAATGGATGAAGGTTTCCAAATCTGTGAACTTTTTTGAAATCTCGACTTTTTTGTGATTTTTTTGTTTTAAGTTTTGATCTTTTTTTCTAAAGTCAACGGTTGACCACTCAGTGAACTAGTCAACCGCGACTGTACGAACAGCCCTCGAGGCTCTCGATCGAACGAGGGACCAGGCGGGGACGAGTTTAGCGAGCGACTGGGCGTGGTCGCCACATGGGCCAGCCCACGATTCGGCGCCTGTGAGCGCCAGCTCCCTTCGATCGCCCTCCTGTACGAGGAGGTAGGAGGCGACCAAGGGGGTGGGCTCGGCCGGCACGGGCCTGCCCCTATGTAGGGGACAAGTGGTTTTTTCTTTTCCTTTTTCTGTTTCCATTTTTCATTTATGTTTGTATTTATTTTAAATAGTAAATGACTTTAATATGGAACTTGGCCAATAATTTACATTGTAATTTTAAGAACCTTCACAAAAAATTTAGGAGACATTTGAAATATTTTGGATTTTCATAATTTGGAATAGCATTTAAAAATGCTTATTTAGCACTATTTTAATGCTAGATCCCAAACAATTAAACAAGTGATGTCGTTTTCCTCAACCATTATTTGTTTTGGAATATGGGGGGTTGGTCCCCGGGTAGGCAACGAAACCCGGATCCCATTTCAAAAACATCGGGGTTGGCAACGCCCTCAATCCGGCCCGCCCCTGGCCGGCTTCCCAGTGCAACCCAGCCAAGCCGGCCGACGCATTCCAGCTGGCCCCCACAAGACTAACCTCCATCGACAAACGAGCATGGCTATAGTGCATCGCCCTTTACGCCAGTCCCAGCTGGCTCGGCTGTCGTGCCGACTAAGCGACCGCCTGGGGCGGGCAGTGTGTCAGGGGCGTAACCCTGTAGCAAGCCGGCGCAGCCGCCTCATGACATCCAACACAACATTCCTACAATACCCAACAGCCAGCTACACCCGCGCCCGGCGGGCCTGGTACGGCCCGCACTTGACGGACCCGACGAGACCCACATCCAGCGGACTCGGCAGCCCTGGCGGCCCGCTGTGCCGACTCCTAGACACTGACATCCCGGCCCCCCGCCAACGTAACTTTGACATTGTAACCTTGGGGGGTTGGCCAATAAAACCCCCCAGGAGGTGTCCATGCAAAGGGGTTACGCAATCACTAGTAGAACACGCAAACACACGTAAGGGGAGCAGCCTATGCACTGGCCTGTCTTCCTTCTTCCCCAGAACTGCCAAAGGAGCAATCCTGTCTCAAACAAATATAAAGCACACTAAGCTAGATTAGGGGTGTTATCTCTCCAGAGAGCCCCAAACCCGGGTACGCCTTGTGTCTCACGGTTGCTCGAACCAACCTCACTTGTGGAGCCCACCGGTTGCCTCTTGCATATCCCTCTCTAAAGCCATCCCATGATATCTGTCGTGAGCCCACCATGACAGTTGGCGCCCTCCATGGGGCAGCTTGAGGTGCCGGCTGCAGATATGTTCTAGACGGGGCCCCTCATTAGCTCTGGCGACTACATCATGCACGACTTGACCCCTACACCTGGCGCGGCGCCGGCCGACTTCACTGACCCGTCTGCTGCCTCCCTCAGCGCAACGCGCGTCTCCACCATGCTCACCCACGATTAGTACCCCAGCGGGGTTCTCGACATCACTGACTCGCCTGTCCCCCTCGGCGACGACATTTATGCCGAGTTGGCAGATCTTTGCATTCGGGTAGAGGTGCTCGTCACCGAGTCTGGCTCCACTTCGTCCAGTGCCTCGAGGAAGGCCGCGGCCGTGAAGGTCGCAGTGGAGCGCGCCAGCACGGCCAAGCCACTACACACAACGATGAACAACCTCAGCTTCCCCATCGCCACCGACATCAACGCCACCAAAGCTGCCCAGGCCCGAGCCCAACTTGAGGAGGAGCGCAAGCACCTACTGGATGAGGCCGCGACGCTTGCTGCTACACAACACTGATTGGAGTCCGTCAAGTCGGAGCGCGACACCGCGTATTGTTTCACGTCAGCCATGGCTGAGCCTAGCTGGGTTACCGAGGTGCAGACCTATGTTGCCACCATCGAATACGCAGTGTTAGCGATACCGCCCATCTATGACACCCCCGTCGAGAACATGCGCCACGCAGGTGGCCTCTATTGGCATGGAGCAGCTGCAGGGTCAGGAGCTGCAGGAGCGCTTGCAGCGCATGACCGAGCTTTTCAGCATCGGGAACTCGCACTAGGACTGCCTCGACTGTCCCGCTGGATCCGTCTTGAGCCGCACCAAAGACCCCGAGCAGCTGAACATGACTTCTACTCCGCCCCATAGCGAAGCCCATTCTGGTGGGACCTGACCCCGGTGCGACTGTGCAATGACGGCTGGCGACGACTTAGGCCATGTGTCGGCTCCCGAAGCCCGATGCCAGCAAGACCCTCCCCCAAAATCTGGGCGGCGTGGCCGTTCGACTTCTGCCGACCTTGTTCCTCGCAGCCTAGTCGCAAGCTGGCTGGGACCGCGTGACACCGACGACACCGATGCCCGCTGTCGGTGTCAAAATCGGCAGATCTTGGGTAGGGGGTCTTGAACTATGCGTATAAGGCGTATGGTAACAGGAGGCGGGGGACACAATGTTTACCTAGGTTCGGGCCCTCTCGATGGAGGTAATACCCTACTTCCTGCTTGATTGATCTTGATGATATGAGTATTACAAGAGTTGATCTACCACAAGATCGGATAGGCTAAACCCTAGAATCTAGCCTATGGTATGATTGTTGTTGTCCTACGGACTAAACCCTCCGGTTTATATAGACACCGAAGGGAGCTAGGGTTACATAGAGTCAGTTACAAGGGAAGAGATCTACATATCCAAATCGCCAAGCTTGCCTTCCATGCAAAGGAGAGTCCCATCCGGACACGGGACGAAGTCTTCAATCTTGTATCTTCATAGTCCAACAGTCCGGCAAAAGTATATAGTCCGGCTGTCCGAGGACCCCCTAATCCAGGACTCCCACAGTAGCCCCTTAACCAGGCTGCAATGACGATGAGTCCGGCGCGCAGATTGTCTTCGGCATTGCAAGGCGGGTTCCTCCTCCAAATACTCCATAGAAGATTTTGAACACAAGGATAGTGTCCGGCTCTGCAAAACAAATTCCACACACCACCGTAGAGAGTATAATATTTCCACAAATCTAATTTGCTGACAACTTTTCATAAGGTGACATCATGCCATGGCCCCGGTTATTATTTGAATCGTTTTTCTCAACCAGCTATTGCACATATTGCGAGGCGGTTTTCTTGGCACATCTTGTCGAAGCAGAGATCGTGTCCCCTTATCACGGGATTCTCATCAATACGGGTGTGGGTAACCCAACCGCGCCATCAATCACGACGCTTGGGGAATAGGTGAGTTTTACCAGGCAAGTGGGGAGGCACACAGTTTCTACCGCCCTCATGAAGGGATAAGGACTCTTCTTTTTTACCCACACCTTCTTCTTCCTTGCCCATCCATTCTCGCGCACTCGAGCTCCAGTGCCCAAGTTCGCATCTTCTCCGCAAAGACACTCCGAACATGTCCGGAGTGGGAGGCAAGTGGATGGCCTCCTCCGTTACGGAGGAGAACATCACGAAGCTCCGGGAAGCTGGATACCTGGTCGCGGATATCGCGCACCGGCTCCCAAGCGCAGGGCAGATCGTTCCTACCCCTAAGACCTACAAAAGGGTTGTATTCCTTACCCATTTCGTCCGTGCACTGGGATTTCCCCTCCACCCATTTGTTCGCGGGCTTATGTTCTACTACGGGCTGGACTTCCATGATCTGGCCCCCAATTTCATCCTCAACATCTCGGCGTTTATCATCGTGTGCGAGGCTTTCCTCCGCATCAAGCCCCACTTCGGCCTATGGCTGAAGACCTTCAATGTCAAACCAAAGGTGGTGGTCGGCCAGCAAGCGGAGTGCGGAGGTGCCATGGTGGGCAAAATGCCCAACGTCACCTACCTCAAAGGCTCCTATGTGGAGACCATGAAGGGGTGGCAATCGGCGTGGTTCTACATCACCGAGCCGCGCGACACCAACTGGTTGGCAGCCCCCGAATTCCGATCCGGCATCCCCATGCGGCTAACCTCCTGGAAAGAAAAGGTCTTATCTTGGAGTTCATCGGTGGAGCTGACCAGACTCCAGAACTATGTTAAAAACATGATAAGCAAGAAAATCAAGCTTGTCAACGTGGTCCAGGTCATGCTCTTCCACCGGATCCTCCCATGCCAAAGATGGGCATTCAATATGTGGGAGTTCGACTCGGCAAAGCACCAGACGCTGCAAGAGCTCTTTGACACAACACACCAGGACATCTGGAGGGTGTTGTTCAAGTCTACCGAGGTACCTCCTCCCCTTACCGAGGACCGCGGACTCAGCGCAAAGCGCCCTGCTAATCCGGTAAGCTCCATATATCTCATAAGGTGTTTCTTTCCCTAGTATAATTATGTGAGGGATCTGCACATTATTTGACAGGAATGGGTCATGACAGCGGAGCGGACTGTCCGGCCCCACTGCCCGAAGATCCGGCAAGTACTCTCCTAACAGAGATGCTGGTTCCGGCGCCCTATGAGGCGCCAGAGAAGAAAGCCACGGGGACCAGGAAAGGTCTCCGGCGCAAGGTTGTATCGGAATCGTCGTTTGATAACACTAAGATGCCCTCCTCCCACGAAGACGAGGAGGAGGAAGAGGAAAATTCTCCCCATCCAGCTGGTGGGGGTAAGAAAAGGAAGGTCGCCCCATCTGGGGAGGCCGAAGGGTCCAAGAAGGGAAGATCCCTCCTTCCGGACCATTCCACCATGGCCGCGTTCAACGACGAGGAGTGGTTGCCCAGGGACAAGCCCCTGGCAAAGTTGCAAGTATCCGGATACCATAATAGTTCCGGTATATTTCGTTTTATTGTTTCTTATCATGCCGAACATGATCATGCAGCCCACCCAAGGACCGTCTCGACGTATCCTCTTCGGATGGGTCTCTGGGCCTGTCGAAGATGAACAGTGGTTCGCTCCTGACCGCCACCTCCCCCCGCCCTACGGACGATGCCGAGGAGTTGTCCCGAAGGGCACCAATCCAAGGGAAGGTAGTTCTGGGGGCACCCCAAGGAGACCTCCCAAACGCCGGGCGCATGGGAGGCAAGGCTCCCATGGGCCCTAATGACGGGGGCAGCAAGTCCGGCCCCCGGCCGAATACTGCGCCGGAACCTCCCGTGGTTCCGGACTCTGTCGGGCGACTCATCACAAAGGGGGGCGAGCCGTCTGTGCCGATGGCCTCTGTCCATCCAGAGGCACCAGACAACTTGCTGGAAGCGCTTCGTGGTGCTTCCATTAACGAAGAGCACCACACTTTTATGAGTGCGGTGGTAGAGAAGTTAAGTCTGCTAAAAGCGGACTGACTAAAGCCTGTGCCAGCCTCTTAACAGGCTTTGAGGTAAGTAATCAATTTATAAGAAAATGCTATAGCATAGACAGTAGCCCCTGATGCTCTGTTTGGCGTTCGCAAAGAAAGGCCGAACAGAGGATCAAATAATAATCACAGGAGTCTAATCAAAATGTGTCTTATGGGAATAAGCAGGCTTCGTCGTTGGCCGCTGCCGCTCGCACTGCGGAGGTCTCCCCACTGAAGCGGGACCTTGAGCGGTCCAGAAAAGAGCTCGGTCTTACCAAGAGGCAGCTTGAAGAGAACAAAGGTGAGTAATACCTGTCTGTATATTGATAAGGAATAAAAAAGAATGTGGTTGTTAAGTCATAAGGTAATCATGAATTTTTCTAGGGGCCACGACCGAAGTGGCGACCCTGAAGGAGGCGCTGTCCGAGGTAGAAGACAAAGCGGCCAAGGAGCGCACCGAGCACGAGAAGCAAGAGGCTCAAGTCGGCGAGGTGCAGCAAGAGCTCATGGATTTCGTCAAAAAATACGAGTCCTTGGAACGTGACTCTAAGACGCAAGGGTCTGAGCTTGCGAAGGCCCTTGATAACGCAAAAAATGCCAAGGCCGAAGCCCACAAGGCCCTCCAGGAGCTTCAGGCGGTCCAGAAGATAGTGGTAGGTATGGAATTCATTATGCGAACCAAGCATGTGAAGGAAACTTTCCTTTTACTTACGCGAGTTCGGAGCTCTCCAGGAGCGTTCGCAGATCTTCCCGGCAGTGTGTCCGATATCATGGAATTTTACCGGGCTGAGGAAGGGAGCTCGATGGAGAAGTTGTTCTGGTCTCAGTATACTGGGATCGAACATCCGATGCCCTTGAGCGACCAGTTGAAGCAATTGCTCGAGCTCCACAAGGCAGCCGAACAGGCCATGAAGGGCCTTATAGTTCGGATGTGGCCTAGAGAGCCCCTGCCTGGCAGCTACTTAGGCCTGGTGAGGCGGCTTGTGAATGCCTACCCACGGCTTGAAGTCATAAAGTGGTCCGTCTGCATTGAGGGTGTGCACATGGATTTTTCCCGAGCGAAAGTGCACTGGGCAAAGATGGATGTCGAGAAGCTGGTGAAAGAGGGGCCGCCGGAGGGCAAGGAGCATCGCCGCCCCGAAAAGTATTATGACAACGTCCTGAAGGGTGCCCGCCTTGTGGCGGCGGAATGTTCTAAGGATGTAATATTTGAATGAATGTACGCATGTGATCCTGTAATATGAAAATGATTTCGTCTGCGCTATATAACGCTTGTTGATTTAAAATATTACCTTCTGTGCGGCCGTTTATAAAATCTGAGAGTTCGCCTATCGTTGGCTTCTTCCCTCATGTAGCTAGTACTGAGGTGTTAGGGATAAATCTGATCACTATTTATCCCAGTTTTGGGTCCTTCGAAGGAGGTGTTCAACACAACAAACCAGGCAATCGGACTATAAGGCATTATCACTCTCAATTAGCCATAGAAGTCTACAATGTTAAATTTTGGCGAAGCCCCTAGTATTAGGAAGGACGAACTTGGGGCGCTATGAACGCCTAAATCGGACAAGGCCGACTCCTCGCCTGAAGTGGAAAAAATCATTAGGGATTTGGGACCTCTCGAACAGCGACCAGCTCTCGCCGCATCATGACAGTCAGTTTTCGGCTTTCTCTACTGAGGTGCTCGTCTGGAAGAACCGGGACACAATTGCAGTAGTTCTCCCAGTGCTACCTTAGCCGATATAGCGGAACGTAAGGCACCAAAACATGGGAGTCGGGGAAACCCAACTATTGACCCAAGACATGATTCAGAGCTGATGCATATAATGCTATAAGTTCGGGGTGCCACACTATCGAAAGTGTTCGGACTATTCTTGCCGAGTTATGGGGTACACTGAAGCCCCTAGCGTACTGAACGTACCAGAATGTATGGGAGCAACTTGTCGTGAATAGACAAACAAGGAAAAGAAGAAGATGAAGAAATGTAATAATAAGCTGACGCTGTGCATTGTTATCTATAGGATACGTCAAAGTGTATGTGTACAACTAGTACAGTAAGCGAAAATAGGACTATCTGACACGTCCGATCCAAGGGCGAGTTGCGTGCGGGTATGTAAAACGGGTATAACGATCGGTATGAGAGACCACCTAGGTATTCCCTTATACGTCAAAGCTTCTTGCTCCCTTGGTGCTTCCCTCCCATGATGGGTCCCATGATCTAGCTATCGGAGAGGGCCTCCAGAGAATAGGGTCCTGAAAGGAAGAAAATGATAAAGATATAATGGTCCTGAGGCGGTTGAACCGCATTATGGGACGGGCCATAGCCGTGCCTCCGCCTATACCCATGGTATCTTTAGTGCGTAGTTATGTATGCGCGGCATAAATTTCATCGCTTGACTGGGACTAGGACGGAGGCCAAATTTCCAGGCGAGCTCTAAATGCGCCTGACGATACTGTTGCAGGTTATTCCGGACTCGCTTGATTGTATCTGTGGACCTTGTCGCCGAATTGGCGGTTTGCCTCAAAAGGCTGCTTTGCATTTCTGCTACAAGGGTCGCAGTGTGCTCCTCCGTGCGGAGCGAGCATTCTGTGTTTCCGTTAACTGTTATAACCCCGCGAGGTCTTGGCATTTTGAGCTTGAGGTATGCATAATACGGTACCACATTGAATCTAGCGAATGCGGTTCGTCCGAGTAGTGCGTGATAGCCATTGCGGAAGGGGACGATATCGAAGATTAACTCTTCGCTTCGGAAGTTAGCCGGAGATCCGAAGACCACTTCCAGTGTGATTGAGCCCATGCAATAGGCCTCTACACCTGGTATGACACCTTTGAAGGTGGCTTTTGTGGGTTTGATCCTCAAGGGGCCTATACCCATTTTGCACACCGTATCCTAATAAAGCAGGTTCATGCTGCTGCCACCGTCCATCAGGACTCAAGTGAGGTGGAATTCGTCAATGATAGGATCAAGGACCAAAAGTGATCGGACAAGAAGACCATCGGTTGAAATTTGGGGCGACTGGCTCCATCGCGTAGACGTCCCTGAGTGCATGCTTCCGTTCCCGCTTGGGGATATGGGTTGCGTATGTCATGTTCACCGTTTTCACTTGGGGAGGAAATTTCTTCTATCTTCCTGTGTTCGGCGACCGGGGCTCCTCCTCGTTGTCGCTATGCAGCCCCTTTTCCTTGCTTTCAGCATTCAACTTGTCGCCCTGTTTGAACACCCAGCATTCTCTTTTGGTGAGGTTGGCTGGCTTATCGGGGGTGCCGTGAATTTGACATGAGCGGTTGAGTATGCGGTCCAAACTAGATGGGCCCGGATTGTTTCTTTTGAATGGCTTTTTCGCTGACCAGATTTAGAGCCACTGGATCCGGCATTGACTGTCGTGTCTTTGGCGTTATCGCCGCTGTTGTGGCGCTTGTATCTGTTGCAACGTGGCTTGCCGTTGCTGTCTCTCGCCTGCAGTGTGCCAGGGTTGCTTGCTATGTTGTTGCTACGGGCCAACCAGCTATCCTTGCCCGCGCAGAGGCGGGTCATGAGTGTTGTGAGGGCTGCCATGGACTTTGGCTTCTCTTGGCCGAGATGTCGGGCAAGCCACTCGTTACGGATGTTATGTTTAAAGGCCGCTAGGGCTTTGGCATTCGGCAGTCCACAATTTGGTTCTTTTTGGTTAGGAACCGAGTCCAAAATTTCCTGGCTGACTCTCCGGGTTGTTGTGTTATGTGACTTAACTCATCAGTGTCCGGTGGTCGCCCATAAGTGCCCTGAAAGTTGTCCAGGAATGCGTTTGCCAGGTTCTCCCAACTTTCGATGGAGTTTGCTGGCAAGCTATTTAGCCAATGCCGAGCTGGTCCTTTGAGTTTTAACGGGAGGTACTTGTTGGCGTGTAGATCATCCCAGCGGGCCATGTGGATGTGGAGGAAGAAATCCTCTATCCATACCGCGGGGTCAGTAGTACCATCGTATGATTCAATATTCACGGGTTTAAAACCTTCTAGGAATTCATGATCCATTACTTCATCAGTGAAGCATAGGGGGTGTGCGGCGCCTCTGTGCCGGGCTATGTCACGATGTAGTTCATACGAGTCTTGTCTACTGTGTTTGGCCCGTCCGTATTTGCTTTTGGTATGGCCGGCATGACGGTCATCGTCATGTGTTGGGGCGCGCCCTCGTGATCTGAAGATCGATCTTTTGTGTCCTCCTTTGTTTTCCAATACGTCTCGTAGGTCCTGCGTGTTACCCCAGGCTTTGCTGTTCTTGTTTGACCGGCGACGAGGTGCAGGCTAGACTTTGGGCTTATATGCCACTTTGTCTCGGCCATGAGGTGGCCAGTCTACCGCATCATACGCTGGAAGCGCGGGCTTTAATGCTTCCTCTTCAAGTTGGGGTAGCAACCTGCGCTTTGGGAAACTTTTGATTGGGCGCTCGAGTTTGTGTTCCTCGGCTGCCAGGACCTCAGTCCATCTATCCGCTAGCAGATCTTGCTTAGCTTGAAGCTGTTGTTGCTTTTTCTTCAGGCTTTTTGCTGTGGCAGTAAGCCGGCGCTTGAACCGCTCCTGTTCGACGGGATCCTCAGGCACGATAAATTCTTCGTCGCCGAGGCTCACCTCGTCTTCGGAGAGAGGCATGTAATTGTCATGCTCTGATTCTTCGTCTGCTGCCTGTTCCTTGGGGCTTGCTTGCGCATCCTCCTGCTCAAAGCCTGGCTAGAGGGGATTGTCTTCGTCTTTGGCACTATTTGTTGCGTTATTGTCTCCTGTGCCGGTATCGCTGTTTTTGCTATGGCAGAGTTTAGAGCGGCGCCGATGACGCCGGTTCTTGGATTGCTTCTCGGGGGGATTATCCTCCATTGCCTTATTGCCATCGCTTTATTTAGGGGTGTCCACCATGTATATATCATACGATGAGGTGGCAGTCCAGCGCCCTGTGGGCGGTGGTTCCTGTTCGTCTCCCGCATCGTCGTCCATACCGTCGATGTCTTCGGAGTCGCAGTCGACCATGTCGGTTAGGTCGTCGATAGTGGCTACTAAGTGGGTGGTGGGTGGGGAACGAATTTCTTCATCGTTTGCTTCCCACTCGAGCCGGACATAGTTCGGCGAAGGGTCTCCTGACAAGGAGACAGACCATAATGAGTTTAGCACATCGCCTAGGGGCGAGTGCTGAAAGATATCCACGGAGGTGAACTCCATGATCGGTGCCCAATCAGATAGGATGGGCACGGATGCGAGCGGTTCGGAGTCTGTGGCCGGGGACGAATCCGAGTGTCCGGGAACACAGGTCTAATAGGAGGTGAAGTCAGTATTCGGCTCTATCACCGCTGAGTGTGCGGCCTCCGTGGCGGGGTCCATCCACCCGTCCTCGGACGGCGCGATCTGTTCTGGATTCAGGGCCGGAGTAGCTATAGGTGTGATCTCCCGAACACTGTCCGATGGCAGAGCTAAATCATGCTCATCGTGACTGTGTGGCGTACCAGACATAGGTTCGAATCCGTCGAAGATCAAGTCTCCGCGGATGTCAGCGGTATACTTCAAGCTTCCAAACCAGATCTGATGGCCAGGGGCGTAGCTCTCGATCTGCTCCAGATGGCCGAGCGAGTTGGCCTGCAGTACGAAGACGCCGAATACGAAGATCTGTCCGGGGAGGAAAACCTCACCCTGGATCGCATCGTTGCCGATGATCGAAGGAGCCATCAAGCCTTATGATGACGACATAGTGGAACTCTCAATGAAAGCACCAATGTTGGTGTCAAAACCGGCGGATCTTGGGTAGGGGGTCCCGAACTATGCGTCTAAGGCGGATGATAACAGGAGGCGGGGGACACAATGTTTACCCAGGTTCGGGCCCTCTCGATGGAGGTAATACCCTACTTCCTGCTTGATTGATCTTGATGATATGAGTATTACAAGAGTTGATCTACCACGAGATCGGAGAGGCTAAACCCTAGAAGCTAGCCTATGGTATGATTATTGTTGTCCTACGGACTAAACCCTCCGGTTTATATAGACACCAGAGGGAGCTAGGGTTACACAGAGTCGGTTACAAGGGAGGAGATCTACATATCTGAATCACCAAGATTTCCTTCCATGCAAAGGAGAGTCCCATCCAGACACGGGACGAAGTCTTCAATCTTGTATCTTCATAGTCCAACAGTCCGTCCAAAGTATATAGTCCGGCTGTCCGAGGACCCCCTAATCCAGGACTCCCTCACCTGCCACCGCATCGAGCAGCTCGCCCTCTCCCTCGAGCCAGAGGAGGACAACACGGTCAGTCCGGCTGGTTTCGGCCCCAGCATTCGGGATGAGCCCTTCCACAAGGGATTCACGCTTCTCTGTGACACCCCCAAGTACAATTGCACCCTCAAGCCGGAGGACTGGCTCATCGACTACAGTACCACCATCGGTATCGCAGGCGGCAACCGTCGCCTGGCCATGCGCTACTCCCTGCTAATGTTGCAGGGCTCAGCCCAGACATGGTTGAACAGGCTGCCTGCTGGGAGCATCAACTCGTGGGTTGACTTCGAGCAAGGCTTCGTGCGCAACTTCACCAGCACCTACAAGCGTCTTGGCCGTCCTTGCTAGCTCGCCATGTGCGTCCAGGGCCCGGACGTGACCGTCCGTTAGTACCTTGCACGCTGGATCGAGCTCCGGAACAACCGCGAGGGGGTCTATGAGGTGCAGGACATTTAGTACTTTGTGAGCGGTTGCCGGGATGGCACCCTGCTCAAGCACAAGCTCCTGCGCTCCGAGCCAACCACCATGGCCATACTCATGGTCATCGCGGAAAAGTATGCCAACGCCGACTCCGCCATGAAGATCCATGTGGTGTTGGATGAAGCCGGCAAGGCAATGTCGGCACCACCCCCAAGCCGGCTGGCCAGAACAGCCACTAGCAGAACAAGCTGTAGAACAACAAGTGCAAGGCCGAGCAGCAGGCTCCCCGCTACGACAACCGCCTCATTGCGGCCGCCGACCAGGCACCCACTGCCGAGCCATCCGGCAAGCAATCACCAACCGTCAAGACTGCATGGCAACCCGCCATGAGCTTCTAGGAGATGCTCGATGCCCCTTGCAAGCACCACAACGGTGCAAAGCCGTCTATGCACACGCTCCGGTAGTGCGCCATCACCAAGCGCATCATGAGGGGTGACATCCAGCCGCCTTCATCTCCGGCTCCGGGCATGGGGCAGCCACCTCCGCCTGGTCCCCCTCCCCGGCAAATGGTGCCATGCGCGATGAAGTCACCCCCGACTAGAGCACAAGCTACATCGTCTTCACCAGCATGGGTGACGACAAGTGTAGCAAGCGCCTGCTCGGGCAGGAGGTGAACACCGTTATCCCGGCCGTGCCGGAATACATGCACTAGTCAGAGCGCCCGATCATCTCGACCCAGGAAGAGCACCTGGCCATGGCCAACCCGGGTGGCTACGCGACCCCACCATGTCGCTCCCAAGTGCACTTGCAAGTTCTCATGAGGCCTCATTGGCGGCGGCAGTAACATCAACATCCTCAACCGCAACGCCATGACCAAGATCGGCCTTGAGGCCAAGCATCTGGAGCTAACCCGAACGGTGTTCCACGACATCGTGTTGGGTCTCTCCTCCTCCCCCATCGGCCGGATCTGGCTTGATGTCCTGTTCGACATGAGCAATCATTTCCGATGCGAGCCTATCTAGTTCCAGGTGGTGGACTTGTCCGGTGCTTACCACGCCTTGCTGGGCCGGCCTGCGCTGGCGAAGTTCATGGCGGTTCCCCACTACGCCTACTTGAAGATGAAGATGTTCGGTCCCAAGGGCCTCATATCTGTTATTGACCACTACAGAAAGTCCCGGGAATGCGCCCAAGCCAGTGCCAAGCCGGCCGAGTCGCTGGTCATAGCCGAGGAGTGGCGCCAACTCGACCAGATTGTCGCACTAGCCGGCGAGTAACCTGCTATGCCAGCTTCGGCCAAGGAGTCGGCTGGCGAGGCCTCATTCCAGCCATCCAAGGACACTAAGAAGATCCGGCTCAACCCGGAAGACCCCAGCTATAGCAAGTACGTTGTTCTGGGCATCCGCCTCAGCAGCAAATAGGAAGGCGAGCTCGTTGACTTTGATGAGGACATCAATACCATTGTTACACCCACAACCCATGCTGCTACACATACTGGACCAATTACTAGAGCTCGCGCACGCCAATTAAATTATCAGGTACTTTCGTTTCTTGGTAATGATTCTAATGTTCGTGAGAATATGATGCTGCCTAAATTGGATACATTTGTTTTGCTTACAAATGAAGGGCCTGACACGGATAAGAGGGATGAACACTTGAGCAAGACCAAGCATGGAGATGATGGCATGTGCAAGGGGAACATGAATGGAGTTACAAGTGATGATTTTAGGACTTTGAAGCCACCATAAGGAGTGCATGAAGCCTTGGATGAAATATACAATATGCCACTTCATAAATTTCGTCTAGAGGGTATTCTAGGTGCTGTGTCACCTTATTATTGGGCCAGGCCCATGTATTTTCGAAATACTTAAGTATAGGCTATTTTTAGAGTCCGTATGTGTGGGGAAACAAGAGTCAGGGTTGGTTTCGGACCCCTCCTCCAAGGGCCACGAAATTCCCCCCTCTTCCTCCTCACTTGAGTGACTATGATGAGGAGACTTTGGCTCTTATTACAAGTGAAGAACACGGTGGCGATGATTCTGATCATGAGATGCAATACATGGCTGCTGAAGATGCTGACAGGTATGAATGTTTAGTTGCTCAACGTGTTTTGAGTGTGCAGGTTACACAAGCGGAGCAAAATCAGAGGCATAATTTGTTCCATACAAAGGGAGTTGTGAAGGAAAGTTTTGTTTGCGTCATCATAGATGGAGGGAGCTGCAATAATTTTTCTAGCATGGAGATGGTGGAGAAGCTATCTCTCACCACAAGACCACATCCACATCCTTACTACATCGAATGGTTAAGCAACTACGGCAAGGTTAAGGTAACATGTACTGTTCATGTCCAGTTTGGTATCTCTACATATGCTGATTATGTTGATTGTGATGTGGTACCTATGCAAGCATGTACCTTATTACTTGGTATACCATGTCAATTTGATAAAAATTCTATACACCATGGTATAAAAAATCAGTATACTCTTGTTCATAACGATAAAAATATTACTTTGCTTCCTATGACTCCTGATTCCATTTTGAAAGATGATATTAATAGAGCTAATAAAGCAAAACAGGAGAAAAATAAGAGTGAAAATCAGATTGTGGCAAAAGAATTTGAGCAACAAATGATGCCTAATAATAAACCATCTAGTGTTGCTTCTGAAATTAAATTGAAAAGTGCATGTTTACTTGCCACCAAATCTCATATTGATGATCTAGATTTCAGAAATCTGTTTGCTATGCTTTTGTGTGCAAAGAGGCATTATTTTCATTCAAGGACGTGCCTTGCTCTTTGCCTCCTGCTATTACTAAAATTTTGCAGGAGTTCGCTGACATCTTTCCACAAGACGTGCCACCGGGATTACCACCTATTCGAGGGATTGATCATAAGATTGACTTAATTCCCGGTGCTTCACCACCCAACCGTGCATCATACCATACCAATCCAAAGGAGAAGAAGGAGATTATGCGTCAAGTCCAGGAGCTGCTCGACAAAGGTTATATTCGCAATTCCCTTTGTGCTTGTGTTGTTCCTATTAATCTAGTGCCGAAAAAGGATGGTACATCGCGTATGTGTGTTGATTGTAGAGGCATTAACAATATTACTATTCATTATCGTCATCCTATTCCTAGGCTAGAAGGTATGCTTGATGAATTGAGTGGCTCTACAATATTCTCCAAAGTTGATTTGCATAGTGGATACCATCAAATTCGTATGAAATTGGGAGATGAATGGAAAACAAGATTTAAAACTAAGTTTGGTTTATATGAGTGATTAGTCATGCCTTTTGGGTTAACTAATGCACCTAGTACTTTCATGACATTAATGAACAAAGTTTTACGTGCTTTCATTGGACGATTTGTGGTAGTCTATTTTGATGATATATACTGATTTATAGTAAATCTTTGGAGGAACATTTGGAACATTTACGTGCTATTTTTATTGCTCTATGTGATGCATGTTTGTTTGGTAACCTTGGAAAGTGCACCTTTTGCACCGACAGTGTATCTTTTCTTCGCTATGTTGTTACTCCACAGGGAATTGAAATTGATAAAGCCAAGATTGAAGCTAGTGAGAGTTGGCCGCAACCCAAAATGGTCACTCAAGTGAGGAGTTTCCTTGGCCTCGCTGGTTTCTATAGGAGTTTTGTGAGGGATTTAAGCACCATTCCTGCACCTCTGAATGAGCTTACAAAGAAGGATGTGCCTTTTTTTGGGGTACCGCACAGGAAGAAGCCTTCACGGTATTGAAAGATAAGTTGACACATGCTCCTTTACTCCAACTTCCTGATTTTAATTAGACTTTTGAGGTTGAATGTGATGCTAGTGGAATTTGATTAGGAGGTGTGTTATTACAAGATGGCAAACCTGTTGCATACTTTTCTTAAAAATTGAGTGGGCCTAGTCTGAACTATTCTACTTATGATAAAGAATTATATGGTCCTGTTCGGACCTTAGAAACATGGCAACATTATTTATGGCCCAAGGAATTTGTTATACATTCTGATCATGAATCTTTGAAACACATTAATAGTCAAGAAAAACTAAACCATAGACATGGTAAATGGGTTGAATTCATTGAGACTTTCCCTTATGTCATTAAACACAAGAAGGGTAAAGAAAATGTTATTGCTGATGCATTGTCTCGTCGTTATACTATGCTTTCACAACTTGACTTCAAAATATTTTGTTTGGAGACCATCAAAGATCAATATGTGCATGATGCTGATTTTAAAGATGTAATGCAGAATTGTAAAGAAGGAAGAACATCGAAAAAGTTAGTCATTAACGATGGATCTGTGTTTCGTGCTAACAAGCTATGCATTCCAGCTAGCTCCGTTCGTCTTTTGTTGTTGTAGGAGGCGCATGGAGGAGGATTAATGGGACACTTTGGCGTGAAGAAGACGGAGGATATACTTGCTACACATTTCTTTTTGCCAAAGATGAGACAGGATGTTGAGCATTTTGTTGCTCGCTGCACTACATGTCAAAAAGCTAAGTCACAACTAAATCCTCATGGTTTATATATGCCTTTGCCTGTACCTAGTGTTCCTTGGGAGGATATATCTATGGACTTTGTTTTAGGTTTACCTCAAACAAAGAAGGGGAGGGATAGCATATTTGTTGTCGTGGAGAGATTTTTGAAAATGGCACACTTTATACCATGTCATAAAAGCGATGATGTTGTTAATGTTGATGATTTGTTCTTTCATGAAATTATTCGCTTACATGGTGTGCCAAATACTATTGTTTCAGATCATGATACGAAATGTCGTAGCCACTTTTGGACATGTTTATGGGCTAAGTTGGGGACTAAACTGCTTTTTAGTACTACTTGTCACCGCCAAACTGATGGACAAACTGAAGTAGTCAATAGAATATTGTCTACTATGCTTAGGGCTGTTTTGAAGAATAATAATAAAATCTGGGAAGAATGCTTGCCTCATATAGAATTTTCTTATAATCATTCATTGCATTCTACTACTATGATGTGCCCTTTTGAAATTGTGTATGGTTTCCTACCTCGTGCAACTATTGATTTGTTGCCTCTTCCATTTTTGGAGAAGCTTAATTTTGATGCTAAAGAACGTGTTGAATTGATTTTAAAAATGCATGAGTTAACTAAGGAAAACATTGCGCATATGAATGCTAAATATAAACTTGCTAGAGATAAGGGTAGAAAACATGTTGTGTTTGCACCTGGAGATCTTGTTTGGTTACATTTGCGTAAGGATATATTTCCTAATTTGCGCAAATCAAAGCTAATGCCACGTGCTGATGGTCCTTTGAAGGAGTTAGAGAAAATAAATGATAATGCAGATAAACTTAAGCTGCCTACAGATTTTGGGGGTTAGTCCCACTTTTAACATTGCAGATTTAAGGCCTTATTTGGGTGAGGTAGATGAGCTTCCGTCGAGGAAGACTTCATTTCAAGAAGGGGAGGATTATGAGGACATTAACACCATTGTTACACCCACAGCCCCTGCTGCTATACATACTGGACCAATTACTAGAGCTCGCGCACACCAATTAAATTATTAGGTACTTTCGTTTCTTTGTAATGATTCTAATGTTCATGAGAATATGATGCTGCCTAAATTGGATACATTTGTTTTGCTTACAAATGAAGGGCCTAGCATGGATAAGAGGGATGAACACTGGAGCAAGACCAAGCATGGAAATGATGGCATGCGCAAGGGGAACAAGAACGGAGTTACAAGTGATGATTTTAGGACTTTCAAGCCACCATAAGGAGTGCATGAAGCCTTGGGCGAAATATACAAGATGCCACTTCATAAATTTCGTCCAGAGGCTATTCTAGGTGCTCCGTCACCTTATTATTGGGCCTGGCCCATGTATTTTCGAAATACTTAAGTATAGGCTATTTTTAGAGTCCGTATGTGTGGGGAAAAAGTGTCAGGGTTGGTTTTGGACTCCTCCTCCAAGGGCCATGAAATTCCCCCTCTTCCTCCATATATACAGCCCTTAGGGCGTCATTTAGACTTTGAGTTTTGTTTAGATTAAAGTTCGCCATAGCTGCAACTTCGCGTAATTCGTTTGTGTTCAACGACCAGACAAAGGCGTCACTGAACCCCACCTTGATCAATAAAGCTTTCCTCTTATATTCGCAATATCTAGATTGCAATCTTAGTTTCTTGCTTGTTCTTCATTTGCCTGCAGGAAACAGACGTTCGTGGTCAGGTAGATCGTGCTCTGCCGTGGTCAATAACCTCTCGGAGTTGGTTTAGTGATTTCTAAGGTGCGACGTCCTCGCACGTTCGTAGTCAGATCGTCATAGTCGACTTCCTCCAAAACGATTGCCACCATATCATCGAAAGATGGGACACCTTTGCTCTATCAGACTTCCTCCATGAGAATCGGGATATATTTAAATGGTCCCCAAAGGACATGCCGGGAGTTCGGAGGAAGTACGCCAAGCACAAATTACACGTCCACAACGATGCCAAGGCTGTCCGTCAACCCCTACGTCGCTTTTCAAAAGAAAAGAGAAAACCATTGGTGAAGAAGTCCCCTAGCTGCTCGCAGTCGGCTTCTTCGTGGAAGTGTTTCACCCCGAGTGGCTGGCCAACCCGGTCCTCGTCCTGAAGAAGAACAATACTTGGCGCATGTGCATAGACTACACGGAGCGCAGATAGATCATGTGATTGAGTCCACGGTTGGTTGTGAGCTCTTGTCCTTCCTGGATGCTTACTCTCGATCAACTCGGAAGACCCAGGTGCACCAAGTACGTTGTTGTGGGCATTCGCCTCAACAACAAATAGGAAGGCGAGCTTGTCCACCTCCTCCATGAGAATTGGGATATCTTCGCATGGTCCCCAAAGGACATGCCGGGAGTTCCGAGGAAGTACGCCAAGCACAAATTACATCTCTGCAATGATGCCAAGCCTGTCCGTCAACCCCAACGTCGCTTTTTGAAAGAAAAGAGAAGAACCTTTGGTGAAGAAGTCGTCTGTCTGCTCACAGCCGGCCTCTTCGTGGAAGTGTTTCACACCAAGTGGCTGGCCAACCGGGTCTTCGTCCTGAAGAAGAACAATACCTGGCGCATGTGCATAGACTACGCGGGTTGGCACACGTACAAGGCCTGCCCCAAGGATCCTTTCGCCCTCCCGTGGATAGATCATGTGATTGACTCCACGGCCGGTTGTGCGATCTTGTCCTTCTTGGACGCTTACTCCAGCTATCATCATATCAAGCTGGACCCGAATGACGCCCTGAGGATGTCCTTCATCACACCCTTTGGGGCGTACAGCTACATCACCATGTCATTTGGCTTGAATAACATGGGCGCCACCTTCCAACGCTACATGCAGAAATGCTTGATGAAACAACTTAGCCGCAACATTCATGTCTACGGCAACGACATCGTGGTGAAGACCAAGCAGTACCTCACACTCCTTGTCGACCTAAAGGAAACTATCGCCAATCTGCGCCAGTACCAGATGAAGCTCAACCCGAAGAAGTGGGTGTTCAGCGTGCCGATTGGGCAGCTGCTCGGCTTCCTCATCTCGGAGCGCGGCATTGAGGTGAACCTGGAGAAGATCAAGGCCATCGAACACATGCGCAAGCCAACCTGGCTGCATGATGTCCAAAAATTCACAGGGTGCTTGGCCTCGGTCATCTGATTTCTCAGCCGGCTGGGAGGGAGGACCTTGCCCCTATATCAGCTAATGAAGAAGATATCGTCGTTCGAGTGGAACGACTAGGCAGATGAAGTGTTCCAAGATCTCAAGTGCATGCTCTCAACATATCTGTCCTGGTTGCGCCGGCTGACAAGGAGCCATTGTTTCCATACATTGCCGCCACCTCGCGGTGGGCGAACACGGTGTTGGTGGTCGAACATCCAGAAGAAGTCAAGATCCAGTCCGTCCAGCGCATGGTCTACTACCTGAGCGAGGTGCTTTCGGCCTCCAAGCAGAATTACCCGCATTACCAGAAGATGTGCTACGGCATGTACCTTACTGCCAAGAAGCTGAAGCAGTACTTTCAAGAGCATTTTATCACCGTAGTCTGCACGGCCCCCATTGGTGAGATCATGGGTTGCCGGGATGCCCCTAGCCGAGTTGCCAAGTGGGCCATCGAGCTAGCCAGCCACACCATCCTCTACGAGGCTCGCACCATGATCAATGTCCCAGGAATTGGCCGACTTCCTCGTCAACTGGACGAAGACCCAGTACCTGTCGCTGCCGCCAGATTCGATGCACTAGCGCATGCACTTTGATGGCTCCAAAGTGAGATGTGGCTTCGGTTCGTGCACCAGATCCACTTCGCCGCCTCCAACAATGTTGCCGAGTACGAGGCCCTTATGCACGGCCTCCGGCTTGGCAAGGAACTCCACATCTAGTGCATCCTCTGTAGTGGCAACTCGAATCTGGTGGTGCAGCAGTGTTCCAGCGAGTGGGACGCCCGGGATGCCAACATGTCCAACTACCGCATCCTAGTCTAGTATCTTTCCAGCAACTTCGACGGCTGTGAGTTCCTCCATGTCACGCGCACGGAGAACAAAGCCACCAACACGCTATCCAAGATTGGGTCCTCTCGGCAGGCCATCCCATCCGGCATCTCCCTCGAGCACTTGGGCACCTTCCATCAAGCCATCTTCAGATTTCGACTCCATCTTCATCCCAGATGACCCCTTACCACCCCTCCCTAACCCGAGCCCGGGGGCTGCTAATCCCAGCCGAGGGCTGTCGTCTCCAACCCAGTCCCAGGGGTTGCTAATCCCGGCCCAAGGGTTGCTGTCTCCAACCTGGTCCCGGGGGCTGCTAAACCCGATCCGAGGGCTGCGGCTTCTGTTAGGGGGCTTCCACCCAGGCTCCTGTCTAAGTGGCCGTCTTCTCCATGGTGGTGGCTTCGTTATGGGCCCAACCAATTCTAGCCTTTCTAGAAAGTGATGCTCTCCCCATGGACAAGACCAAAGCCCTACAAGTGCAGTGCCGGGCGTCCGCCTATAACATCATTAACAACGAGCTCGTCAAGCGCAGTGCGACAAGCGTGTTCCAGCGCTGCGTCGAGCAAGACAAGGGCATAGACATCCTCCTCGACATCCACTAGGGCAAGTGCGGGAGCCACGCCGCCTCTAGGCCCTTGGTGGACAAGGCCTTCTGCCATGGCTTCTATTGACCAACGGCCCGCTAAGACGTCGAGTCGGTGGTCCTCAAGTGTGAGGGTTGCTAGCGCTTCGGCAAGCGAAGTCACCAGCCGGCTTCAGCCCTCCAAATCATCTCTATCACCACGTCCTTTGCCGTCTGGGGGCTCGATATGGTGGGGCCCTTGAAAACTGCTTGAGACGGCATGACACACCTACTAGTGTCAGTCGACAAGTTCACAAAGTGGATCGAAGCGCGCACGATCAAGAAGATGGACGGGCGAACAACCATCCGGTTCGTCAAGGACATCGTAGTGCCCTACGGCTTCCCGCACAGCATCGTCATAGACAACTTCACCAACTTTGTTAAACGTGCTCTGGCATAATACTGCTCCGTCTCCGGCATCCGGCTTGACTTGGCCTCCATTGCTCATCCTCAATCCAATGGCCAGGTCAAGCGGGCCAACGGTCTGATCCTATCCGGCATCAAATGACGACTCGTCGAGCTCCTCGTCCGCTCACCCGGCAGCTGGCTCCATGAGTCACCAGCCTTCCTCTGGAGTCTCCGGATGAGCCCAAATCGGCCGACTAGGTTCACCCCGTTCTTCCTCGTCTACGGAGCAGAAGCCATCATCCCGACTGACATCAAGTTCGACTCGCCGTGATTCACAATGTACACAAAAGCACAAGCCAGAGAAGCCCGCAAAGACAGAGTCAATTTGCTAGAGGAGGTGCACCTATTGGCCCTCAGCCAATCGGCCATTTACTAGAAAAACCTGATGCACTACCACAACAAGAAGATCAAGCCCCTTGCACTCCGCGTGTGCGACCTCACACGCTAGCTTGTCTAGCAGCAAGCCGGCCACCACAAGTTGGCCTCCCCATGGGAGGGCCCCTTCATCATCAACAAAGCCTTGTATGACTGCAATGCTTACTACTTCATCGACGCACGCAAGCTGAAGAAATGCAAGAGAGACACCGTCGGCGAAGAAACAAGTAGGCCTTGGAATGCAGAGCTCCTCCGCCCGTTTTACAGTTAGATATATGCATGTATGTATCACTACCTTTTGATGTTCAATGAAAGACAGTAGGAACGCCGAACGGCACTCAGGGGCTACCCTTTCCTATCAATTATTATGTCTCGCACATCCTTCGAATTTTTTCAACCTCCACCATCGGGTCGGCTCGTCCGGCTCGGGGGTTCGTTGGCTAGCCGGTTGACCGCCCCCTGCCATACTAATTAGTACAATTCAGCATGTCCGTGTTTCTAAGGCCTCAACTTCACTCTAGGCCACAGTCCGGCTTCGATTGTTGGCAAGCAAGAATCAGGGGCTAATGCACCGGCATGCAAAAAATGATAAGAGGAATTTTTTGGATCGGTCAATCTGGCCCCACTGCACTAAGTTGCCACATGATCGGCTGCGCGCCAACCGACCCAGTGGGTGTTTTGCTCGAGATCAAGATTCGAAAAGCCTAAGTACTGCACACTCTTTCCGAGGGCTGAACTGCATGTCACAGACAGGAACCCGGCTGTCTGACTCGCAGGGGGGAGGCCCAAAGAAGGAACACACAAGGAAAAAGCTTAAGAACAAAGAGCAAAAGTGCAAACACTCGTGAAAATATTTACAGTACAACCAAGACCCAGGACTGGAGTTCATTACATTCACCCTACACCCCTAGTGGGTGGGTGGACTTGTCACTTACAAAATTCAATAAGAGTAAAAGCAGGACAGCTTTAGACGGCACCTGTGTCGGGTTGCTTGACCGCCAACTCCTCCATGGTGGCCTCTGGGTTTGCTGAGGTGCCGCTGTCGTCTAATCCGGCCTCGTCATCCGTGTAGGGTCCCGATTCCTCGGAGGTGCCCGCCGCGTCATTGAGTGCCATGCCGAAGTTGTTGGACGGCACCTCCCCGCCGTCTTCGGTCCGCTCCACCTGGAACTTGTCATGAGAGGTGAGAGAGGCGAGGTAGCTGGCCCAGGCGGCAATCCGGCCCACCTACGCCTCCAGCTGGGCTTCCACACTAGCCCGCTGGGCCGCTAGTTGCTCTATGTTCAGGCCTGGATACCAAGTTGGTGCCGACACGAGCTGTGGAGACATACCACGCGTGGAGCTGTGCCGGTCCGGCATCCAGCCAGTGGGCAAGCCACGTGAAGCTGTTGGGCACAACGGCACCCGGCCAAAGGGCTGCCACCATGCTCAACCCGACATCGGACAGCTGGGCATCTGCTTGTCCAAGCCACCAGTTGTGCCTCGGCAGCATGCATGATCTTTGAAAAGGTCTAGGCAGCGTCTGGGTCCAATCTGGCATCCGTGTCTTCCTGGGTCGACCGGTGGGCGAGCACGGCCTCGTCTTCCATCTCATGTGTCTTCGGGAAGTACTCTTTCAAGCAAACGAGGGAAACAATCAGCCATAAGAATATTAGGTCGGCTCGTAACCCGGCGAAATAAACGAGGAAGTACTTACTTGTGAGAAGCTCGTCCAGATGTTGCGCCTCGCACAACACACCATGCCGCTCCATGTCCCCAGCACGGCCGCTCGCTTCGAGCGCCTTCTCGATCTCGGCAATCTTGTCGACGGTCGGCTTCAGCTCATCGTCCTTAGCGGCGGCCCGCTTCTCGTGATCATCCCTCATCCTGATGAGCTCCACATGGTGGTTCTCCGCCACCTTGGTGGCCTCCGCCTTCAGCCGCTCCACCTCTGCCTGGAGCTGGTGACGCTGCTAGCCGGTTTTGACCAGCTGGGTTCGCAGGTTAGGCACCTCGACCGCAGAAAATGCGTAGCAAAACTTCAAATCAGATGCGGGAAGAAAGAAAGAAAAATGCTTTAAGATTCGACCCAACTACTTCATAGTTGGCCCGAATCTCGGGTGCTACACCCAGTGGGTGAACTAGCACGCCCCCACTAAGAGCATGCAAGACATACCTTCGGCAAGACGGAGCTCTCTCTCCTTGGCGGTGAGTTGTGCCTTCATGCCGAGGTGCTTCTCAAGAAGCCGGTTGTGGATGCCGACTCGGAGGCTGTCCAGGTGCTGCGAAAAAATAAAGTCAAGCAAAACCCATAAAGACAATTTGAGATTTAACCCAACTACTTCATAGTTGGCCCGAATCTTAGGGGCTACACCCAGTGGGTGCGCTAGCGCGCCCCTAGTGACCAGCTAGAAAGACAAACAAGAAGGAAACTTACGATCACGGAGCGCTCTAGCTCTCGCGTCTGCTACAGCTTGCTCTGGGTAAAAGCTTGAGGCCGCTCTGCGCGCCCAGGGAGATGCTGGCAGACGGCATCCATTACCGCCTCTTCTTGGACGCGGGCCCCGACCATGGCCACGCTGGCTCCGCCTCGGGGCTCCTGCGACCTAGCGGCGGATCCGCTTCACGGCGACGCGTGTAGCAGCCTGATCGCCAAGGCGTGTCCGCTCCCCGCCGGCTCCTCTCCAGCCGGCCTCGACTCCCGGGCTCTTGCCGGCGTCCCTTACGGCGCTCTGCCCGGGGCAGGGTCCCCCGTGCGCCCCTCCTCCACCCGCTCGGCCATGTCGTTCCGGGGTGGGGTGTCTATAACCATCTCCTACACCTCCGGGTCATCGATGGCCGGCTCTGAGTTGCGCTCCTCCTATGCCGGTGGCTGGACGACCGTCTGTGCCGGCTCCATGCCCTCCGGCATCTCCGGCCAAGCAGGCTCCACTGCAGCTTGCCCCCTCGCCTCTGTGGCTCTGGCCCAAGCCCGGGCAGAGGTCGCCGCCAACTCCTCCTCGGCCCTGGTTCAGGCCCACTAAGTCAGGCGCTCATGAAAGTGCAACTAATCCTCGGGTGGTTTTGGTAATTCATAACAACATATGGCTCACTGAACTAATATGCATTCAAATTAAATATTTGAGATAGTTCAATGATTGGCATGGCATGGACTAGAGATGTGCACCCCTCAAAATGCTAAGGACAAATATAGGAAAAAGCTCAAGACTCTTCATTTCTATTTTAATGATCCAAGATTACATCGAGTCCATAGGAAAAGCCAATACTATTAAAAGGGGATAAGGTGTTTCTTAATGATCTACTTTCTCAAAATGCTTAGTGATATGCTCCAAAGCCCTCAACCACTTTCTCATTTCCAAATATGTCCAAAACCTAAAGTCAAACTCGGGCTCATGGATTTGATCTATCCGACGCCACTGAGTTCCTTTGACATAGCCACTGCCAGAAACCCTAATCAATTCGGTCTGACCGATAGGGATCTCGGTCTCACCGACATGGGAATGCAAACTCTCTGTTTCCCTTCGTAATGTTTCGGTCTCACCAAAATGAGTGATCGGTCCCACCGAGTTCGCAATGCAAACTCTCTGTTTCCATTCGTAACGTTTCGGTCCTACCAAAATGAGTGATCGTTCCCACCGAGTTTTCCTGACCAACTCTTTGGTTTGGTCATTGCTGAAATCGGTCTCACCGATTTCATGCAACCGGTCACACAGAGATGAGGTTTTGCCATAACCCTAGCGCATCGGTTCCACCGAGTTGATCATGACGGTCCCACCAAGAATCCTAACGTTCACATTTTGAACTGAATCCATCTCACCGAGTTCTCCTATTCGGTTTGACCGAGTTGGGTCAAATGTGAGTAATAGTTAAATTTTGTGTGGAGGCTATATACACCCCTCCACCCCTTCTCTATTCAAGAGAGAGCCATCAGAATGTGCCTACACTTCCACTACTCATTCTCTAAGAGAGAACCACCTACTCAGGTGTTGAGACCAAGACATTCCAATCCAACAACAAGAATTTTTATCTCTGTCCTTCCCCAAGTTTCTTTCCACTCAAATCATATTTCCACCATATCCAAATCTGTGAGAGAGAGTTGAGTGTTGGGGAGACTATCATTTGAAGTACAGGAGCAAGGAGTTCATCATCATCACGCCATCTATTAACTTTTGGAGAGTGGTGTCTCCTAGATTTGGTTAGGTGTCACTTGGGAGCCTCTGACAAGCTAGTGGAGTTGAACCAAGGAGTTTATAAGGGCAAGGAGATCACCTACTTCGTCAAGATCTACCCAAGTGAGGCAAGTCCTTCGTGGGTGATGGCCTTGGTGGGATAGACAAGGTTGCTTCTTTGTGGACCCTTCGTGGGTGTAGCCCTCCGTGGACTCGCGCAACCGTTATCCTTCATGGGTTGAAGTCTCCATCAACATGGATGTATGATAGCACCACATATCAGAACCACGCCAAAAATCTCCGTGTCTACATTTCGTTTTCCTTCTCCAAACCCTTCCCTTTACCTTCATATGCAATGTTTTACTTTCCGCTGCTACACTCTTAGAATTGCATGTGTAGGTTGATTGCTTGACTTGTGCTAAGTTGCTTAAATCTGCCAAGACTTAAAATTGGGAAAAGGCTAGATTTTAATTTGGTCAAGTAGCCTAATCACCCCCCTTAGACCTACTTTCAACCTACAAGTGGTATCAGAGCTTTGGTATCCATTTGCCTTGATTTCCATAGCTTTGGTGATCATACCCTTGGTTTCACAATGTAGGAGAGTATGGCGTCTAGTTAGGGAAATTACCGCTGTAGTAGTCCTTACTTTGATGGTACAAATTTGGCTAGTTGGATGCATAAGATGAAAATGCATATTCTTGGACATAACCCCACCGTTTAGGCTATTGTGTGTATTGGTTAGCAAGGTGAATTCTTCGAAGATGGAATATAACAGAATCATGAAGCGACGGCGGAAGAATTGAATATGTTGCTATACAATGTTGAAGCCTACGATATCCTCTTTAAAGGTTTGTGCCCCAAAGAATGCAACAAAATCAGCCGCCACGAAGGTACCGAGTCCATCAAGGAATCCAAATTGGATGTGCTTCAAAGTCAACTTGACATGTTCAAAATGAAGGATGGTGAAGGAGTCGCTGAAATGTATTATAGGCTTGCTCTCATCACAAATGATATTGTCGGCTTAGGAAGTGAAGAGATGACCGACAGATTCATCATCCAGAAGATCCTAAGAGCCTTGGATGGAAATATGATACCGTGTGCACCTTGATCCAAATGATGCCCAATTACAAAGATCTCAAGCCAACGGAATTCATTGGTAGAATTGTTGCTCATGAGATGTCACTTAAGGATAAGGAAGAACTTCACAACAAGTCTATTGGTGCTTACAAATCTTCATGTGCTTCCCCTACAAGATCAAGTGAGAGACAAGTCTTTAATGAAGAATTGAACCTAATGGTGAATAACTTCAACAAGTTCTACAAGAGTTGAAGCATAGAGAGAAGTTCCAATTCAAGGTCCTACAATTACAAAAGATCTTCTAGTCGTCATCGCAATTGCTACAGTTGTGGAAAACCTGGACACTACTCTAGTTAGTGCACGACTCCCTACAAAAGAAGAGAAGACTCACCTAAAAGGAGAAGTAAAACAGAGGAATCACCAACAAGAGAGATCGTAATGATTGAAGACCCTCTCACATAAGCAAGGATTTGGAAAGGAAGGAGAAGTCATCAAAGAGCTACACAAGACGAAGATATCAAACTCATATCGGTGAATGGGTATCGAGCCCTGACTCCGACAACTACTCCGAGAGAAGCTATCACTCCGACTCTGAATATACTCATGATGAAGGTGTGCCGGTCTTGCACTTTTGTCATCCAACTATTCGACTCACCAAATGAAGGAATTTGAAGATGCTTCATGGCTAAAGGCCCTAAGGTATCACACCCCAAGTATGTTGATTTCAATAGTGATGAAGATGATTTGCTAGGTGATGGTGATTGACTTGTTGACAACTCTAGTGATGAAAACTATGATGAAATTGCTATTAATCATGCTAATCAAGATGAAACTAATGACAATGATAAGATGGAGATTGAGTGTCTAACTAAAGAACTAAACACTATGAAGTTGGCTCATGAAACTACCTTAAAGGATCATCGAGAGCTTTTAAAGACTCATGAGAACCTACGCTTTGAAAAGCTCAATCTAGAGCAAGAGCATGGGTTCTTAAAGGCAATCAATGAAGATCTTCATAAGAAAAGTTCCTCTTACATTGCCAAGCGTTTACTCTTGTCTACATACATGCCCAAAGTAAAATCTAGCAATAAGAGCAAGAAAGATTCTTCTTCTAGTAGTAACAATAATCATGTTAAATCCAATATTGTTGCTTCTAGTAGTTCTCTTGAATCCACTAATGATTCTCTTAGCCAAGTTACACTTGAGCAATAAAATAGCTTATTGAAGGGAATTATAGAGAAAGGTGTCTACAAGAGCCTTGCCGAAAGTAAGGAATTTGAGGAAATAGTACGCAAGGAAGGAAGGCACCGGAAGAATCAAGGTGTTGGTTTTCAACCCAAGATCAATGCCAATGGAGTTGACTGGGAAGAAGATCAACACCCCAAGACGAAGTTTGTTCCTCAATAAGAAAAGTATGATCCCACTTCTTTCAAGGGAACACAAGATCAAGATGATCTTCCACCACAAGACGACAAGCTAAAAGGCAATACAAGTTTCAACTGGAGATTGATTCATTTGAAGAAGCTCCAAAGGCCTTGGTCATGTGGGTTCCCATGGCTACATCAAGTTCTACTTCATCAAGTTCGACTACAACTCCAAGGATCCACATCAAGTTGATGTGGGTCCGAAAGAAGAAGAACTAGAGAGTTCTTGAGGGTGACTCCGCCAACATACTTCACTCATATTCATTTTGGCTAGGACAAGTGCAATCAACTTTCACACCTTGCACTAGTTCAAGGAGTCACAAACCCTCTTGTTGGTAAGACATGAGACAAGGTAACCTAATGCTTTCATGGACAACATCGTATGTGTATTTCACTCTATGTCTATCGATATTCGTGTATGTTCCTTGTGGGACTAAAACATGTAGGTATTGAAAGTGCGACTCACTCCAAAGGATTGCTTCAAATGATCTACATCAACATTGAGCATCTACATCTTCAACAACTACATGAAGTCATCATCGACAAAACCCAAGGTTACTTCATCCCTCTTAGGGGGGATATCACATCTAGGGGAGTTTTGCTCTAAGAACTGAGCTAAAGCAACTCTAAAGGTGTGGACACAACAATGCTTTATGTAAAAGTGGTAATCCCACTTGTGCATAAACGATGAGTATGACCTACAATCAAATGTTCTCATTTGACTCAACAGTTAACATACTCATGTATAGATGACCTAGTCATCACCAATTGCTTGATAGATGCTAGAGTGTTTGTGCATGATTTGCCACATATTTCATTTGCTATCTTATTGTGTGAGCATGTTGGTTGCACCCATTCAAGGACATCCATTTGTTTTGATTGTTTGTCTTTTCTTTTTGCCAAATGGATGGACAAGAATGCCTAAGAACTCTCTGTAGCTATCTATGTTTTTCTCGTCTCAAACTCTATTCATGCTACATCACAAAGTTTGATCAAGTTGAATTCGGACCCTCCAGGTGAGGAGCACTCGGAGCCACCGATCCGTCAAGGGCTTAAACTTGCAAAACCTCTTAATGGCTTTCGGTCTGACTGATTCATTCCTTTCGGTCTCACTGAAATAATTGAGTTGATCTAGGTTTTCACCTCGGTGCAACCAATTAGAATAGTTCGGTCACACCAAGTTGTAGTAACCACTTGCGACTCTATATCTCGGTGCCACCAATTCGTTCCACTCGGTCACACTGACAGTGACTGGGTATATATATACCGCGAGTTGAATTTTGGAAGTTCCTTCAAACTACATCTTCACCTGCAACTCGCAACGTTGTAAGAGGGGCTGATCAAAAGCGGTAACATAGCCAAACAACGCTTTGCTAGGAAAGGTGGGTTAGAGGCTTGACATGGAAATATGGGAGGCATGATACAACAAGTGGTTGGTAGCGCGACATAGTGATAGAATGAACAACTAGCAAAGCAAAGATAGAAGTGATTTCGAGGGTATGGTCATCTTGCCTGCAAAGTTCTCAGAGTTGTCGAAAGCTTGATCCTCGATAGCATACTCAATAGATTCCTCGGTCACATACTCGTCTCCCGGCTCTACCTAAAGCAAGAACACAAGCAAATGACCAACAATCAATCACAGTGCAATGCACAAGCAACATGATACAATACATGGCATGATATGCAATGCATATGCATGCTCCGGAAGGGAAAGAATGATCAAGGAATCAACTTGGCAAACCAAGTGTGCCGCTGGAAAGATGAGATGATTTATGTCGAAATCGATATAAAGATCACCGGAAACTGATGCACGGTTTGCAAATGGCATCAAAACAATAATGACACAATTCTACGATTAGCAACACAATGCCATCGAGAATGCAACAAGAAACTAAGCTACTACACTCCAACATAGAATCAAAGCATATGGCAGTGATATACAAGAGATGCTTGACAAAACATGAACACTGAGTTATTGCTAAATCACACAACAACAGGTTCAAACAAGCATGGAAAAAGTGCAAAAGATATCAACTTCACAGACTTAGTGAAAATAGTAACATGTCAAAAACAACATCAGGAAGCAATGTTTAGAGCAAGAAAAAAAATGCTAAATTAACATATCATAGCAAACAAAGGCATGTCATGACTCTACTAAAAGCATAGAACAAAATTCCCTTAGTGAACATGAGCTAAAAAGGCACAGAAGATATGATGGCACCCATGTAAACATAGCAAGTTTTATTAACAGTTTCAGACTTTGTGGAAAACAGAACATGGCATAAACAGATTATGATAGCAACTTGGCATGCGTGTTTCACTCATCATACTACCATGTGCCAAACACCTACATAGCACGATTGAAATAAATCACACAAAAATGACAAAACAACATCATGATGTAAAATGTCATGTTCATGAACTTAATAAAATGCAGAAACTAATGCCACCACTGGATTGGTGGGATTTTTCTACCCCAAAAACATATATAATATGTGGGGCTTCCTGTATAAAAATCCCCACAAATGCTCTAAGATGAAACGTGCCTAAAATGGCATGAAACAGAAATGGCATCTTCCCTAAAGGGAAGTATTCCGAAATGGACTTTCCCTATTTGGTATCTGGGCCCTTGCCAGTAACGGAAAGCGCTGGAAATAAAACAAACAAAAAAAAGAAAAAAAGGAGAGGGGATGACAGGTGGGACCTGGTCCCCTGGGAGGCTGACGGGTGGGTCCCGTGAGGGCCCACATAGCGGGGAGATCCCGCACCTGCGTGTGCTGCTAGGTGCACCGGGCATCTAGGGAACCGACGCCGGCGGCGATCTACCGAGACAACAACGGCGAGGATGAACGTGGCGAGGCGAGGGGCTAAACGGGCGGCAACGTTCTCGGCGCTAGGAATCTCCTAGACATGGAAAAAATGGCAAAGGGTGCTCGGAGCACTTGTTTGCGCGAGGTCCGGCGGCGGTGCGATCGGGCGCGAGCAGCTAACAAGGACGGATCGTATAAACGAGGGGGGAGGATGGGGAGGAGCACAAGCTCACCACGAGCATGTTGGTGCACTGGGTTGGCCAGGAGGTGGATGGAGATGTCGACCACAACGATCGAGTAGGTTCGGCGGCCGGAGTCGAAGACGAGGAAGAATAGGTCGCTATAGGGGCTCTGGCTGCATGTAGTCGGGGACGTAGCCGGCGACGGGGAAGAAGAGGGACAAGGTTGGAGAGGCGAATGTCGACGTGGTTCACGCCGGCGACGAGCTCATGCTCCAAGATGCGCTCGAGACTCGGCTAAAACGATAGATCTGGTGGCTATACCCACCAGGCGATAGCGGCGGCGGACGAGGGAAAACCTAGGAGAGGCATGAGACAAGGAGTGGGGGCTTAAAAGGGACTAGGGTGAGCAAAGCAAGCCCACGCGCTCTCGTGCTCGCGGTCCCCATGGCGACGGTGAGAGGAGAGGGAAAAGGAGGGTGCGAGGAACAGGGTAGGCGCTGATGAGCGGGGCCGACTGCTCCACCTGGCGAAGCGCTAGCGGGGGTAGGCTCAGGCTGTAACGCCCTGAGACCGATGTGCCATGTGTCCTCCAGTTATTCGCTGTTGTTGCCTTGTCATTTGCTTGTGTGTTGCATTTCATCATGTCATCATGTGCATTGCATCATCATGTTTTCAAAACTTGCATCCGTCCGGGTTTCCCCAGTTCCGTTTGTTGTCCGTTCTCAGACCAACCACACTCGCACGCGCCCGCGGCATGTCCGTAATATTATTTTATAAGTGGCCGGAAAATGTTCTCGGAATGGGTTGAAAGTTGGCGTGCGCTATTGCTATGTTCTTAGTAGGTCGCCCACCAAGTTTCATCGCATTCGAAGCTCGTTTGACGCACCAACGTTTAACTATAGCAGCAGTATAGCCGGTCTAACGTCGGACGTTTTCGGTCTCAGGAAACATATGCCGGGCCCTCCCTCTCCCTTCTCCCCATTGCAGTCTTGCCACAGCCCACCTAGTCCATCCTCCTTCCCCTCTTCACTTTCGGAGTTGTCCGATGCGACCGGACGGTCCGAAACCCTCTCTGCACAGTGCATCAAACCCCTCACGTGAGCGTCCTAAAGTTGTCCCGGACCCGACCCGGGCTATCGCCACCGTTGTGTCCGGATCATCCCCAAACGTCTACAAAACCTCGCCATTTTCTTATTTGGACTTCCTAGCTATTTTATTCGCGATCGTTCGATTGTGATCGGAGGGACGATATACCCCTAAGTCTAACCCACCTACCTGCTACATAATGGACCAAACCCTAAAATCTAGGGAGATGTCCCATCCATTCCATCACCGCGCCGCCACTCCACCCGGTCTCTCCTTCCACCTCGGGATCTTCCCAGATCCAAATCCTCCCCTCCTCGATTTCAGCCACCAGCCAACCATCGCTCTCCACTGCTCCTCCTCAATCCAGAGCTCACGCCCCCGACGCAAATTCTTCTCGGCCTCCACCCGTGCAGCCTCCTCCCTCCTGCTCGTGCCGAGGGTTTGTCTCGAGCGTTGCCGCAAGCAGCAGTAGCCATTGGAGGCCCAGAGCCGCTCCTTTTCTCCGTCCGCAGCACCAGGAGCCCGAGCTCCATCTTCTACGTCCGCGTCCGAGTGAGAGGAGCTCGCTGCTCGAGCTCGAGCATGCAGCCCAGTCCCATGGCGCCCTCCCGAGGTCCTCCCGTGCTTGCCTCCACTCGTCCTCATCGCCCTCCTTCTTCATCGGAGCATCACAGGACCAACAGCTCCATCGCGCATGCCCGCCGCCGGCAAAAGACCCAGGATCCTCGTGGCCGCCCGACCCCCTGCTGCTTCGCGCTGCCGTCGGAACCTCGCCTCCACCACCAGATCCGGCCGGCCTCCGCCGCCCTTGCCTGTTCCCGGCCGGATCCCACTCCAATACCCTCGCCGGAGTCGCGCCCAAGTCCCCGGCCTCGCCATCCCCTGCTGCGGCCTCTGCTATAACGAGCAGGTCGCTCGTCCCGTGCCCGCTCGCGTTAACCAAGCCAGCGCCAGGCTCAGCCTGCTTCTTCGCCAAGGCCCAGCGCCTCTACATCCCCCAGCCAGCCTCAAAGGCCCATCGTGAACAGCTCGGATCCAGCTAATCCGGCCTGTAGTATTTTTTCCTTAGCTGTGATTTTATCCATTTCCAGGGATTTGCACTTTTGCAGATCAGCCCTTAAACTTCATGCATTTCATTCCTCTCATCCGGTGCATCACATGTAAAAAGTTTATATATGAAAAATGCTTAAAATTGTGTCTAGTTCCATAATATGTCACTTTCATCCATGTTTAAAATGTTTAAAATGCTGTTTGGTTAAATTTGCTCCTATGCCATGCTAAATGGTTTATTTCATAACTAAATAACTGTAACTCCGAATTTAATAAACTTTATATGTAATTGGGGTGGAAAAATGCCTAGTTTAACATGGTGACCTTTATTTTCATGTTAAACAACTCTAAAATTGTGTTTAGGGCAGAACAGTACCAAACCTTAAAATATGCATACGAGGATTTACCAGAATTGTTGTTCGTTGCTTCCAGCCTCATTTAAACTTGCCTAGATAGGTAGTTTTACTTTGTTCACCCTCTTGCCATGTTTAACAACATTTAATATTGTTGGGTACATAAACAAGATCGAACTAAATAACTTATTGTGGTGTTTCGTCAATATGCAACTCGTTGCATATTGAGCTCCACTTAACTTGTAGTATTGTTTGTGCATTTTTGCCATGCCATGCATAATGAAACCGGACATGCATCATACTTGTCTGCGCATCGTGCCATGCTTATGTGAGGGTTGTTTACTTTGTTGTTTGCTTCTTTCTGGTGTTGCTTCTTCGGGTTGGTTCAGATAACGTTGTGTTTGTGAGGAACCGTTCGTCTATGTCCGTTTGTCTTCTTCATGGACTCGTTCTTCTTCCTTGCGGGATTTCAGGCAAGATGATCATACCGTCTAAATCACTTCTATCTTTGCTTGCTAGTTGCTCGCTCTTTTGCTATGCCTATGCTGCGATACCTACCACTTGCTTATCATGCCTCCCATATTGTTTGAACCAAGCCTCTAGCCCACCTTGTCCTAGCAAACCGTTGATTGGCTATGTTACCGCTTTGCTCAGCCCCTCTTATAGCGTTGTTAGTTGCAGGTGAAGATTGAAGTTTGTTCCTTGTTGGAACATGGAGATGTTGTTCCTTGTTGGAACATGTTACTTGTTGCGATATCACAATATATCTTATTTAATTAATGCATCTATATACTTGGTAAAGGGTGGAAGGCTCGGCCTTATGCCTAGTGTTTTGTTCCACTCTTGCCACCCTAGTTTCCGTCATATCGGTGTTATGTTCCCGGATTTTTGCGTTCCTTACGCGGTTGGGTTATAATGGGAACCCCTTGATAGTTTGCTTTGAGTAAAACTCCTCCAGCAAGGCCCAACATTGGTTTTACCATTTTCCACCTAGCCTTCTTTCCCTTGGGTTAGGCCAGCCCGAGGGTCATCTTTATTTTAAACCCCCCCGGGCCAGTGCTTGTCGAAGTGTTGGTCCGACTAGAGTCCTTTGCAGCGCCACCTCAGGGAAACTTGAGGGCTGGTTTTAGTTGTACGGAGCGCTCATCCGGTGTTGCCCTGAGAACGAGATATGTGCAGCTCCTATCAAGATGTCGGCGCATCGGGCGGTCTTGCTGGACTTGTTTTACCATTGTCGAGGATGTCTTGAAGAACCGGGATACCGAGTCTGATCGGAATGTCTCGGGAGGAGGTCTATTTCTTCGTTGACCGTGAGAGCTTGTCATGGGCTAAGTTGGGACACCCCTGCAGGGTTTTGAACTTTCGAAAGTGTGCCCGCGGTTATGGGCAGACGGGAATTTGTTAACGTCCGGTTGTAGAAAAACTGAAGTTGACCTTAATTAAAATGAATCAACCGCGTGTGTTACCGTGATGGTCTCTTTCCGGCGGAGTCCGGGAAGTGAACACGGTGTTGGAGTTATGCTTGACGTAGGTTGTTATAGGATCACTTCTTGATCATACTTTTATCGACCGTGCTTTGCCTTCTCTTCTCGCTCTCATTTGCGTATGTTAGCCACCATATATGCTAGTCGCTTGCTGCAGCTCCACCTCATACCTTTACCTTACCCATAAGCTTAAATAGTCTTGATCGCGAGGGTGCGAGATTGCTGAGTCCCCGTGGCTCACAGATACTTCCAAAACCAGCTTGCAGGTGCCGATGAGTCCGTGCAGATGACGCAACCAAGCTCAAGGAGGAGCTCGATGAAGATCTTGTCCTTTGTGTTGTTTCGTTCTAGTTGATCAGTAGTGGAGCCCAGTTGGGGTCGATCGGGGACCTTGTCGCATTTGGGGTTCTTCTTTTATTTTGGTTCCGTAGTCGGACCTTGATTGTATTTGGATGATGTAATGCTTTATTCATGTATTGTGTGAAGTGGCGATTGTAAGCCAACTATGTATCTTTTCCCCTTATTGTATTACATGGGTTGTTTGCGAAGATTACCTCACTTGCGACATTGCTTTCAATGCGGTTATGCCTCTAAGTCGTGCTTCGACACGTGGGAGATATAGCCGCATCGAGGGCGTTACAAGTTGGTAATCAGAGCCTTCCCCGACCTTAGGAGCCCCATTGCTTGATCGTTTTTAGCGGCCGAGTTGTGTCTAGAAAAATGTTTTGAGTCATTTAGGAATTATATATCGGAGAGTTTAGGAATTCTTTTACTTCCCAGTCTCCTCATCGCTCTGGTAAGGCATCCTGACGTAGAGTTTTGACTCTTCTCTTCTCAAATTTCACTAAAAAAAATTTTAGGATCACGCGGGTATCTTGGAATCGTTCCGATGGTTTTGTGACGAGAACATTGTCTTGGTGCCTCCTGTCAGGGGTTTTGTGGCAGTGTCCCGGGGAGTTGAGCTCTGAGGTGTTGTCATCATAATTTTATCGTTGCAATTCTGGAATACCTGAGTTTAGTATGCCGACATCGAAAATCTCTTTTATGCAGTTCATTGGTGAGATAACCTCGATGCCACCCAGTACTGCGGCGGGAGTTCGGGAGTATTGCCATAACTTGTATAACGGATGCTTTTCGAAGGTTGAGGTAGATGATTTCCGAAGGTTTCTTGGTTATGTGTTGAAGGATGGATACAGCTGGATGTAGGATTTGCTAGATTTGGGTGAGATATTATGCTTCCCCTGTATCCCCAACACCTGATTGCATAACCGGAAAGGTTCGGGAGTTTCATAGGTGGGAATTCAAGTAGCTCCTAGGATATCTTTCCGATAGATGTATGATATGAAATTGGGGTTCGACGTCTAGTGGTCCGCCTATTCATGGTTGGTTTTACAATGGTCTCGTTGTGTCTTAAAGAGTCCTTGGCTATGCCGACTCGGGGATGCTTCATATGTCATGTGCACTGCCTTGTACATGATGGTGTTGTACGATCGAGCCCGTGTAGGCCCCACCACGAAAACTTCGGACGAAATCTCTATCATATGTTTGTTCCGGCTTATCTCGCAAGCCAATCCTTTGTTTTGTTTTGAGTTGTGGTATTCGAGTTGCTTCGAAGTCAAGTGTTGATTCCATACCTACCCCAAATGGCGTTCTCATACTCCTATGTGAATACAAATCCTTCTTGATAATCGATATTGTCATGTCAATCTTTTTATCAACCGATGTGTTTCTCTTCAAGTGGATCCAATCATTTCAACATCCGCAAGATCAAGTATCAGTTCTTCTCAACGGTGTTCATTTCTTCCGTTTCCAAGTTGTCTTTGTTTTTCCCACCCACCCACCCCTTTTTCGTGAAGGACTCAGATTTCTTAATCAAGTATCCATCTTATTGATGTGAAGCCTCTCCATTCTTTTTCTATCAATATTCTTATCCGGTGATTCTCATGAAGATTCTAACGGAGCTTCAAGTTCGTCTCTCATCACTTGTTTTCTTCTCCGGTGGAACCAATTCAAGCTTTCGGTGTTGGTCATATCTTTTTCCTCATTTCAAATGCCTTCTCATAATGGTACACCTAATAATCTTTCACCGCTCGCTATTCTATTGTTCTGGAGTGCTCAAGTTATCTCGAAGATTCATGTTTTTCCACTCTGCATTCGTTCAAGATCTTTCGAGGTTGTTATCTTATTCAAGCCTTTTAAATTCGACAGGTGCAACTTCTCTTTTAAATCATTTCAATGGTGCTTTCTTTTCAGTGGGCCCTAACCCACAGGTCTATTCCCAGGATCTTACCTGACTCTTCTTATTTCCCGAAGATATCCTCAAATTTCTTGTCAAAGTTTGACGTAAGAATGAATTATCATTAGTCAAATGTATTTCTCCAAGATCTTTCAAATTCTTTTCGTAGTTGTCTCAACTTCTTCGCTTTTGATTCTCCCGGAGTGTCTAAATTATTCTTGGTGGTGTTTCTCGTCGTCATTCTCGGATTTTGAAGACCGAAGAAGAGTTTCTCTTTAATCTTGCTTCATTCTCTTCAAGATTCGTGATTCTAGCTTGCTGCCATCCTCTCGTAATTGTTTTGATCATGAGAATTCTTTTCACCTATCCGGAGCAATTCAAGATTCTGTTAAGTTTGATTATCCGGAGGCCATCATTTCGGGATATTAATTCTCAGCTTTTAGTTATCATTCTCCAATCTTACCAGTGCTTCGTGCAAGTGATCTTTAATCGGCTCGTGATCCCTTCGTTCACTTGTATCTAAATTTCCCCAAGTATCCTCATTCGTTTTGCAATTCTTCACGGTGTTTTTCTTTATCTTTTCTCCAATCGTTTTTTTAATTCTTATGGTGGTTCGTTCAAGAGTTTTCTTCCTTCGAGTATCATATCTATGCATTCATGCTTTTCAAATTCTACCGATGGATCGTTGAAGACCTTCTCAAGTTTGCGCTATACCTCGCTTAATCTTTTTACGAGTATAAGTAGTGTGCCAAATCCATTGTTTATCATCAATTTAATTGATGAAGGACAACCATAATGTAATTCTTATTCTTGCTTCATCCTAATGATTAATTCCTTATTCCGGAGGCTTATCAAACTCTCGGTTTCATTTGTTTCATCTTCTCTTTTTGCCCGGAGTTCCAACCTCTTTCAATTATATTATCACGGAGTTCTCTATCTAAACCATTGCGAGGCTTAAATCTTATTCTTTTCATCATTCAATTATTTTGGATCATTCTTTTATTACCGGAGTTCTTCATCAAGGTTCTACATGATGGATTCATCAAGGATTTAATTCCTTCTTGAAGTGTTCATTGAGATTCTTTTAAGGAGCTCAAGCATTCTTCTTCTTGTAATCCGGGGTGCAATTCTTTCTACCATATTATTGGAGGTGGTATTATGTCATTCTTAATAATTTGAGTTCATGTTTCATAACTCACATGGTGTTATGAATGAGGTATTTTAAATCCATCAATATCGTCATTGGAATTATCTTGGGTTATATTTCACCTAAATCCTTCCCTATGGTTTGTTGCTATCTCTGGTGTTTATAAATGACCAAAGTTATTCATCTATCCTCCCGGTGAATTAAGCTTCTCATCTCCTTGTTGTTATCAATCTAATATATCGTTTCTGTTAGTGGCAGAATTTCACCTAATAGTTTTGAGATGTTCCCCATAAGCCCACTACAACCCTGTTCTTTTCATTGTTGGTTTTCCAACAACTCCGTTCGACCCTTCTCCTAAGGATGCCTTCTCAAGCTCTTTTGGCAGAAGTTGGCATTTTCTCGTCATTTCTCCTATTTCAATTATCTATCTTCTATTCTTTTGTTCCGGAGCCATTGTGATGTTGCTTTCTTCAACCATCATCTCGTTTCATCTAAGATCGTGTTCTTTCCTGTGCTTATCCATGTAACCAGAGTGTGTGCCCGCTTCTCAAGTTCTTTCTTCTTATCAAGTCTTGCTTATCTTTCCAACTGGGGTGTTGTTAGAAGTTGTTCTTCCTTGTCTCTCTTTTCTAACGGAGTGTTTTCAGCTTTGTTCATCTTCGCTTTATGCTGTCTTTCAATTTGTTCAACCTCGCAAGATTCTTTGGTTTCTCTCGTTTGTCAAAGGAGCAACTTAGTTTTACCTCTTCTCTTTCTCTTCCGTTTTCCCTCCGGTGCCATTCTAGATCTCGGGACGAGATCCTCTCGTAGTGGTGCAGTGTTGTAACGCCCTGAGACCGATGTGCCACGTGTCCTCCAGTTATTCGTTGTTGTTGCCTTGTCATTTGCTTGCGTGTTGCATTTCATCATGTCATCATGTGCATTGCATCATCATGTTTTCAAAACTTGCATCCGTCCGAGTTTCCCCAGTTCCGTCTGTTGTCCGTTCTGAGACCAACCACACTCGCACGCACCTGCGGCATGTCCGAAATATTATTTTATAAGTGGCCGGAAAATGTTCTCGGAATGGGTTGAAAGTTGGCGTGCGCGGTTGCTATGTTGTTAGTAGGTCGCCCGCCAAGTTTCATCGCATTCGAAGCTTGTTTGACGCCCCAACGTTTAACTATAGCGGCAGTATAGCCGGTCTAACGTCGGACATTTTCGGTCTCCGGAAACATATGTCGGGCCCTCTCTCTCCCTTCTCCCCCTCGCAGTCTCGCCACAGCCCACCTAGTCCATCCTCCTTCCCCTCTTCGCTTCCGGAGTTGTCCGATGCGACCGGATGGTCCGAAACCCTCTCTGCACAGTGCATCAAACCCCTCACGTGAGCGTCCGAAAGTTGTCCCGGACCTGACCCGGGCTGTCGCCACCGTTGTGTCCGGATCATCCCCAAACGTCTACAAAACATCACCGTTTTCTTATTTGGACTTCCTAGCTATTTTATTCGCGATCGTTCGATTGCGATCGGAGGGACGATATAGCCCTAAGTCTAACCCACCTACCTGCTATATAACCACACCAAACCCTAAAATCTAGGGAGATGTCCCATCCATTCCATCACCACACCGCCACTCCACCCGGTCTCTCCTTCCACCTCGGGATCTTCCCAGATCCAAATCCTCCCCTCCTCGATTTCAGCCAGCAGCCAACCATCGCTCTCCACTGCTCCTCCTCGATCCAGAGCTCACGCCCCCGACCCAAATTCTTCTCGGCCTCCACCCGTGCAGCCTCCTCCCTCCTGCTCGTGCCGAGGGTTTGTCTCAAGCGCTGCCGCAAGCAGCAGCAGCCATTGGAGGCCTAGAGCCGCTCCTTTTCTCCGTCCGCAGCACCAAGAGCCCGAGCTCCATCTTCTACGTCTGCGTCCGAGTGAGAGGAGCTCGCTGCTCGAGCTCAAGCATGCAGCCCAGTCCCATGGCGCCCTCCCGATGTCCTCCTGTGCATGCCTCCACTCGTCCCCATCGCCCTCCTTCTTCATCGGAGCATCACCGGACCAACAACTCCATTGCGCATGCCCGCCGTCGGCAAAAGACCCAGGATCCTCGTGGCCGCCCGACCCCCTGCTGCTTCGCGCTGCCGTCGGAACCTCGCCTCCACCACCAGATCCGGCCGGCCTCCGCCTCCCTTGCCTGTTCCCGGCCGGATCCTGCTCCAAGACCCTCGCCGGAGTCGCGCCCAAGTCCCCGGCCTCGCCATCCCCTGCTGCGGCCTCTGCTACAACGAGCAGGTCGCTCGTCCCGTGCCCGCTCGCGTTGACCAAGCCAGCGCCAGGCTCAGCCTGCTTCTTCGCCAAGGCCCAGCGCCTCTACATCCCCCAGCCAGCCTCAAAAGCCCAACGTGAGCTGCCCGGATCCAGCTAATCTGGCCTGTAGTATTGTTTTCCTTAGCTGCGATTTTATCCATTTCCAGGGATTTGCACTTTTGCAGATCAGCCCTTAAACTTCATGCATTTCATTCCTCTCATCCGGTGCATCACATGTAAAAAGTTTATATATGAAAAATGCTCAAAATTGTGTCTAGTTTCATAATATGTCACTTTCATCCATGTTTAAAATGTTTAAAATGCTGTTTGGTTAAATTTGCTCCTATGCCATGCTAAAATGGTTTATTCATAACTAAATAACCGTAACTCGGAATTTAATAAACTTTATATGTAAATGGGGTAGAAAAATGCCTAGTTTAACATGGTCACTTACTTTGCATGTTTAAAAACTCTAAAATTGTGTTTAGGGCAGAACAGTACCAAACCTAAAATATGCATATGAGGATTTACCGGAATTGTTGTTCGTTGCTTCCGGCCTCATTTAAACTTGACTAGATAGGTAGTTTTACTTTGCTTCACCCTCTTGCCATGTTAACAACATTTAATATTGTTGGGGTACATAAACGAGATCGAACTAAATAACTTGATGTGGTGTTTCGTCAATATGCAACCCGTTGCATATTGAGCTCCACTTAACTTGTAGGTTTGTTTGTGCACTTTGCCATGCCATGCATAATTAAACCGGACATGCATCATACTTGTTGTGCATCATGCCATGTTATGTGGTGGTTGTTTACTATGTTGTGTGCTTCTTTCCGGTGTTGCTTCTTCGGGTTGGTTCCGATAACGTCGTGTTGTGAGGATCCGTTCGTCTACGTCCGTTTGTCTTCTTCATGGACTCGTTCTTCTTCCTTGCGGGATTTCAGGCAAGATGATCATACCCTCGAAATCACTTCTATCTTTGCTTGCTAGTTGCTCGCTCTTTTGCTATGCCTATGCTGCGATACCTACCACTTGCTTATCATGCCTCCCATATTGTTGAACCAAGCCTCTAACCCACCTTGTCCTAGCAAACCGTTGTTTGGCTATGTTACCGCTTTGCTCAGCCCCTCTTATAGCGTTGTTAGTTGCAGGTGAAGATTGAAGTTTGTTCCTTGTTGGAACATGGAGATGTTGTTCCTTGTTGGAACATGTTTACTTGTTGGGATATCACAATATATCTTATTTAATTAATGCATCTATATACTTGGTAAAGGGTGGAAGGCTCGGCCTTATGCCTGGTGTTTTGTTCCACTCTTGCCGCCCTAGTTTCCGTCATATCGGTGTTATGTTCCCGGATTTTGCGTTCCCTTACGCGGTTGGGCTATTATGGGAACCCCTTGACAGTTCGCCTTAATAAAAGCTCTTCCAGCAATGCCCAACATTGGTTTTACCATTGCCACCTAGCCTTTTCTTTTCCCTTGGGAGTCGCGCTCCTGAGGGTCATCATTATTTTAACCCCCCCGGGCCAGTGCTCCTCTGAGTGTTGGTCCAAACTAGAGTCCTGTGCAGCGCCCCCTCGGGGAAACTCGAGGTTTGGTTTTAGTTGTATGGAGCGCTCATTTGAGTGTGCCCTGAGAATGAGATATGTGCAGCTCCTATCGGGATTTGTCGGCACATTCGGGCGGTGTTGTTGGTTTAGTTTTACCATGCGAATGTCTTGTAGTACCGGGATACCGAGTCTGATCGGAATGTCTCGGGAGGAGGTCTATCCTTCGTTGACCGTGAGAGCTTGTCATGGGCTAAGTTGGGACACCCCTGCAGGGATTTGAACTTTCGAAAGCCGTGCCCGCGGTTATGGGCAGATGGGAATTTGTTAACGTCCGGTTGTAGAAAACCTGAAGTTGACCTTAATTAAAATGAATCAACCGCGTGTGTAACCGTGATGGTCTCTTTCCGGCGGAGTCCGGGAAGTGAACACGGTGTTGGAGTTATGCTTGACGTAGGTTGTTCTAGGATCACTTCTTGATCATACTTTATCGACCGTGCTTTGCCTTCTCTTCTCGCTCTCATTTGCGTATGTTAGCCACCATATATGCTAGTCGCTTGCTGCAGCTCCACCTCATACCTTTACCTTACCCATAAGCTTAAATAGTCTTGATCGCGAGGGTGCGAGATTGCTGAGTCCCCGTGACTCACAGATACTTCCAAACCAGCTTGCAGGTGCCGATGAGTCCGTGCAGATGACGCAACCAAGCTCAAGGAGGAGCTCGATGAAGATCTTGTCCTTTGTGTTGTTCCATTCTAGTTGATCAGTAGTGGAGCCCAGTTGGGGTCGATCGGGGACCTTTGTCGCATTTGGGGTTCTTCTTTTATTTTGGTTCCGTAGTCGGACCTTGATTGTATCTGTATGATGTAATGCTTTATTCATGTATTGTGTGAAGTGGCGATTGTAAGCCAACTATGTATCTTTTCCCCTATTGTATTACATGGGTTGTTTGCGAAGATTACCTCACTTGCGACATTGCTTTCAATGTGGTTATGCCTCTAAGTCGTGCTTCGACACGTGGGAGATATAGCCGCATCGAGGGCGTTACACAGGCGCTGGTGAGAAAAGCAAGGAGAGGAGAGCGAGTGGGCTGGCTAGCGCGCTGGACCTGCTGGCGCGTGGGGTGGGGGGCTAGCTGGGCCGGCCTGGGAGGCCGAGGCCCAGTTAGGTTGTTGTTGTTGCTGCTGCTAATCTTTTCCCATTTTCCTCAGATGGAAAAACCAAAAGGAAAAGCATAGGGAGATTGGGAAGGTGTTTGAGAGATATAACAACATCCTCAGGATCCTGAAATTATGCACTATTTAATAAAATTGGTTTGAAGATTTTTACAGGAAGTAAAATAATTCAAGTTTGAATTCATTTTAGAACCTAACCAAAACAATTCCAAAAGAGGTAAAACTTGGCAGGGGGATTTAGGACATTATGCTAGATTTATTGGGGAAAATTGAACATTTATGGAGGCAGGAAAAATGTCACATGCAAAAAAATGGGGGAAAGGAAGGAAGGCGAAGAGATGAAGCAAGAGACACACATGGGCATGCCACAAGGCAACATGCATGACTAAGACAATGCACAACAACATGGCAAGGAACATGATGCACGACATGATCACAACATGAAAGAACAAATGCAAGATGTCAAGTAATGACAAGACAATGCCAAAAGGGAAACAAGCCAAACCCAAAATGAAACCCACAAAGAGGAAAAACACTTGGTGTTGAACATGACAAGGCTGGGTACCTCTCCAAATATGGAAGTTTTACATCTAGGGTGTTACAACACTCCACCACTACAAAAGGATCTTGTCTTGAGATCTAGGACTGAAAGAACTCCGGATATTCAGAATGGAGGTGATCCTCGCGCTCCCAGGTCTGTGTACAAAAACCAAAATGACACAATGCATTAATGCCAACACTAAAAACAAAATAGTTGTTACATTTCATATAATTTCTTACCGCCGCATGACGGAAACTCGGCTAGAAGTAGATGTCGAACAGCTTGCCAGTTGCAAGGCTGTTGGCGCACCTTGACTTGCACAGTCGACATGGTGGTGGTGGTCGCTCCATTTTCCTAAAGCAATATGAGCAAAGAAAACAATAACTTAGCATGGGATGATCATCAAGCTCAACATGCAAACCAACATAGAAACTAGCTTTGACTATTCTAAACCCTAGAAACTATCCTATATCAAAGTGTTATATATGACCAGAGGCATATATCAACTAAAAACTATCAACTATGTCTAAATTTTTACTAATCAGTTAATCATATCAACTAAAAACTATCAACTATCATATCTCTCTATCTCTGCCTCTCTCTCTATAAATGTTGCATATCAACTAGCCTACTAAATCAACTAAATCAAAATGTTCTAAATCAACTAAATCGAAATGTTCTAAATCAACTAAATCAACTACCCTACTAGATCAACTAGCCTACTAAATCAACTAAATCAAAATGTTCTAAATCAACTAAATCAACTAGCCTACAAGATCAAGTAAATCATATCAACTAAATCAAAATGTTGCATATGAACTACCCTACTAAATCAAGATGTAGTAGGGAGGAGGGGTTGTGGATGGAGGAGGGAGGAGGGAGAAGGAGGGGTGACTAGAGGAGTGAGGAGGCATGAGGATGGAGGAGGAAGATGAGCGAGGAAGCATCGGCCGGTGGCGAACAGAGGAGTGGAGGGAGGACGGAGGAGGAGGGGGCGGGGAGGAGGGCGGCCGGTTGGGGAACATAGAATGGCTTAGCACTAGCGCACTATAGAGAAATGCGCTAATGCTAAAAGACCTAGCAGTAGCGCCTTACACCCAAAACGTGCTACTGCTATGTGTAAACATGTAAAAATATACATAAAAAATACATTGATCATCAATGATCTTTTTGTGTACAATCTGAATTGTCAATATGAGTCCTCACCGGTTTTTAGAAACCGGAGAAGACGCATATTGCGGCCACAAATTCTACACATAGAGTTTAATAAAGACAAAGTGGTTGTGATAGTTTGAGAAGTAACATATTTAAGGTGGTAAAAACCCTGTTCACGGAGCGAGGTGGGACTAAATTTTGTAGTAAACTTAGCAGTAGCGGTTATAGTGTGAATGCACTACTGCTATGATCTGTAGCAGTATCGCTCTTTGTATTGAGGCGTTGCTGCTATAACTAGCTTCGCGGCAGGGTCATGGCAATTATAGCAGTAGCAGGGCTTATCATAGGCGTGCTACTCCTACATCCATGTCAGCAACGCGTTTCGTCAGCACGCGCTACTGGTACGTAGCAGCAGCACCTTGTTTTAAGGCACGCTCCTAGTAAGATTCTTTGTATAGGCTTTTCCCTGGTTACGCTCCCACGATGTGCGGTCGGTACGGCCCGCAAGCGGCGGGCCCTACCTGTCAGCAAGCAGCTAGAAGATGGTGCACCCCGAGGAGTCAGCCACGAGGACAGGCCGACCTCTAGCAGGTGACCCTCCCTCCCCTCGGAGTCTACGCGCCATTAATCTGATGAGACGGGGAGTGGGTACAGTAAGCGCCCACCAGGCGGTGGGACTATAGCTATACATCCCCCAACGAGACTGTCGTCACCAAAGGAAGGCTACAGTAAAGGGCAGTTATCGTGGCCCGCAGGCGGCGGGCCCATCGGTCGGCCAAGTCCCCGGCAGCCTGCGGGACCCACCAAGTGGCAAGCCCCAGCAGACGGCGGAGAAGCCGGCGCCTAGAGACACTGACATCTGGGTCCAACACCCGGACAAATTACCATTGTACCCCTAGGGGTAGGCCTATATAAACACCCAGGCTCACCCATGCAAAGGATTCATGACCCTAGCCAACATACACACACACACACAGAGAGAGAGAGAGAGCAGATAGAGCTAGCCTTGCCCTTCTTCCTCCTCTAGCCGAACAGCTCGAGGAGCAACCTAGTAGCTACCTTATTGATGATAGTCATCACGCGGAGACCCCACAGAGCAGGACTAGGGGTGTTATCTCCATGGAGCGCTCCGAACCTGGGTAAGACTCGTAGGCGTTCGAGATCTCGCTCACTTCCGCTTCCAGGGCCTGACGACGTACTCCTATCCCCATCCACGATAAGCCACCCCCTGGCATATGTCGCTAGATATCCCCGACACATTATCTGTGCAAGAAACATTTAACTTGATCAACCCAGGACCTCAGAAACTTTCAAAAAAATGATATTATGTTTCGGAATACTCGGCATTTAACTTCGATTCTTGTGTTTTCTAAGGATATGCTAGGAAAGACTGAAAATTTATCATACTATGAAAGTATTTTTCATCAAAAAACTAACGTTCTAACCCGACAAAACAAATTTAATATATTAGAAAAGGCGCATCTCAGTCTGATCTCCTATAAATACTAGGAGGGCGTGAGGTACCATTGGTACATCACCTATAAATACTAGGTGTCATCGTCCATGAGAATTGTAAGAACGATTCCATCGCAGTGAGGTTTCAGACCAAATACAAGATCTCGCCTTGGACAATGCGGGTAGTAGCTGCATCTCACGTTAGTTTTAGCCTTCTCCCCATGCTGGTCCACAAAATAGTCCTTGTTGTCAAGCTCCGGCAGCGTTGCCATTGCTCAGAGCAGATTGCCCTTCACTCTCAGTATTTCTTCATGAACTCATTTAAAACAACATATTTGACTAATTTCAAAGAATTCCAAAACAAACTTTATCTCATTTTGGAAAACTGGTTCAAATTATTTTTTTGAAGAATAAGAAGTTGATCCCCACTACTAGCAATTCTCTCAACATGCAACTTATCCACCTCAGCTTCCTGCCACACCACCAATTATTTTCCCATTTGACTAATTTTGTCCCTATATTTTCAGACTTAAGTTACAACTGAAGCCCAATGGTCTCTACTCGCAGCAGGAAAAAAGCCAAAACGTCAAGCTTAGAAGAAGAACAGCCATCCGACCCCCCACCCCTGCTATGCTTTTTGTTCGTCCTGCTCTCTCTCTGTCTACTTAAATTAAGGATCAGTCTTTTCTGTTTCCCCCTGCAATAGTGCGCCACCTAAGAAGAGATCTATGTCTGTGCCCTCCGTCATGGTCGCAAGTCCCCTATGGCATAAGGTGGCTCTCTCGGCTCTCTTAGACTGCGGTTTCATAATGGTGCGAATCGATCTGTTGCTCTGTAACGTTAGTGTTGCTTCTTTTCCTTTCTTCCTCCTCTCTCTTGTGCCTTGATTGAAATTTGAACGCATCGGTGAGCCACCCCTTTTGGTTTTCTACATTTAATCTATGGGTATTTGTCGCCAATGTGAGCTGAATTTTTTATTCGTAAGTTGTAGTCAATATGCTTTGTGCGCCGGTAGCTCTTCCAGTTCACTCATGAGGTTAGTCCAGATTCCCCCTAATTCCAATCCTCCGCTATTGCCTTGCTGCCTCACTGCCGCAATAACTTACAGATGAGTTACTAATATTTATGTGATGTCTCATGAGTTAGTTCACAAATAATTGCATACATCCACTTTTATGGAACAACCATGCAGAAAAAATTGTTGCATTCCCTTCGCATCCACTCTGAATTTCTGTTGACTCAAGTGAATGCGCACCCAAATAAGAACATTATTTGGACTAAGCTAACACATGCACCTAAATCTCAATCCTGTCTAGATTGAGTCAAAAACATGCACTTTATAAGATTCCCGCAGAACTAATTTTAGACTTGAGGTGACTATTTTTATTCCTATAGATCTATTAGACTTGAGGAGGCCTTTTTTATTCCTGCACATGGCTGTTTGTTAATGGCAAGTTCTGCAACATTTCGACAAACTGTACAGAGGGAAGTCAACTGATTTCTAGATTTATCCTCACATGGAATTATGTTCACCAACTTATATATATATATATTACCATGAATTTCGCTTACTAGTTATGCAGATAGTCATCTCAAGGAATTCGACACACTGATTAGATTTCCACATGTAGTATTACATATTAATCTTATATTTTTTTTCTTCAACTCTATTATTTCAATCTACTGTTTGTTGCTATGCATTGGTTAACAGTCTGATTTGGAGGAAAGTACACATATTTTCTCTACGCCTGAGTAAGATCCAATTATATAATTGATACCTCGATACCCCTCTTGCTTGCTTACTATTTGCATCCATGCTTTATTAGTTGTTTCACAGTAAAGTAAGTATGATTCATCATGAACATGGATACAACTGCATGTATATTTTCTCTTAGATATAGGCTATTTTATACATACACTTACTTTACTAGAGGTCTAAGATATTTGATTGTGAATATGTAGGTTATAGAAGCTACATGTTCTTGGTATCCATGGAGTAAGACAGTATTGCTGCATCAATTTACATTCACGTGGTGTGGTCATGAGATATACTTTGAAAGTAGGCCTTTAACTGAAAGTAGACATTTTTCCCTATTTTGTTGTTATCTATTGTATTCTTTGTTGCCGAACCATATTCTTACATGGTTTAGTTTGGTAGAAGTGTCAATTTTTCACTCTTTCTTTTTCTTTTCCCAGTGATCGATGTTGTGCTATACATAGATGTCATGATAGATAATCATTTATTCGTCCTCTATTTAAGATTCATGTTGCTTGGCTAAGATATAACATGCTATCTGGTGAAGCTACTAAACCAAAACCAAATCGAAAGGCTTTGCCTCCATTACTCTTTAAGTAGCGCTAATGACTAGATTTTCTCGTCACATTGGTTTATCTATTATTTAGTGGGTCAGTGTAAGTATCTTGCATATCATATATTTGCATGAATTTATAACAGAAGTAAGAGTTTAATGCCTTATGTTCTTTTTTCTAAAGAAGAACATTCTACATGTATACCTTTTTCCTCTAATTGCATGTCATTTTAATGTTATGTACAATTACACCATATATAGTTTGCTAATTTATATATACATGTACTTCTATTATGGATATTATGTTTGAATTATACTTATTAATATTCAGTACAAATTGTTTGCACTATGAATGCCGCGACAACGCGAGGGGTATCATCTAGTTTAGTTAAGTTGTGTGCCTGCTCTATCAGCGTCAGATTAATTAACATGTTTAATTTCAAACTAACCTAATTAAAACAGTGGGGGACCATCTGCCAATTAGGGTTCGGTGGGGGTTAATGGTTAACCCATGCGAGGCTCACATGTCGGTGACCCAACGGCGGTGGCACCCCGCTGTCGAGGCGCTGGTGACCAGAACATTGGCGTCGCGGCTTGGACGGTGTCGGAATTTGCTTGTGCGCCGCTTAAATGGGAGTGGCCAGCCCCGTTCAAACGGACGGAGCGAACCGCAACGTTCTACGGCATAGGCGCAGGCTGAGGTGGTCCACAAGGGCGGCGGTAGCGAGTGGAGCGACAGTCGACGTTCGGCCTTGCACATGCGCGAGGCTAAGGTGTGTTAGCTTGCTGGATGAGGGGCTCACTGGCCTCCTAGGAGGGCCAGGAGTGCGCTGTCGTGCTAGGCGTCAACGGCCGCGAGCCCTGCCATGGCAGCAGCAAGATGTGGGAATGATGGAGCTACGGCTACTGCGGGGCTAGCGCAAGAGCTCGAGTTCGAGCTCGAGGGGGAGGCAAAGGGGAGGCGCGGCTCACCTAGCATGCGCACCGAGGCCCGTTGATAGCTGGGAGTACAGGACGACGGCAAATCGACTGTGAGCTTGCGGTGGCCGATGTAGACGAAGACGACGAAGGCAGCGTAGATGCAGGTCCCCGACTCGAATGGCTCGGTGCATGAGATGTGGCCGAGTGCGGCGGAGGTCCCGGACATGACGAGGAGGCACAAGGAGGACGGTGAGCGCGGCTACAAGGCAACCATGGCGACAGCGACATTTGGGAAGGTGGGGAGCGGTGATGCATAGTGAGGGGGAAGTGGGAAAAGATCTTGGGGGGATGACAAGACCGAGGGGCTCGTCCTTATCCCCTCTGCGTTGCAGCGGCGCGGGGTGGCGACATGGTTCGGCGGGGATGGACGGACACGGGCGCCTTCGATTGCGGCATTTCCTATTGAGATTTGCAGGCACCGGTTATAGCTGTTTCCGCAAACAGGCACTTACAGCCGCGTTAACTCGGCCTAGCCCATATTTTTCTTCCTTTCCTTCCTGTCGCGAGGACAGGAAAGGCGCGCTTTGGATGGGAATCGATCCCGTGACCTCATGGTCATTCGCCTCATGCACTAACCACCGCACTAACTCCGATTAGTTGCCCAAACTACCGTTTCTTTAACTTTTCTTCTTATAACGATTCCTTTTTCCTTTTTATTCGAAATGGTTTTGTTATGTTTTTTGTTCCTTTTCTTTTTTCTTCTTTTTGGAACAGCTTTATATTTCTTTTGCTAATTTGAAAGAACTATTTTTCAAAATTGTTGAACTCTTTTCTAAAAATCAGTGAACTTTCTTTCATAATCGATGAACTCTTTTTTAAGATCGATGAACTTTTTTTCTAAATCGATGACACTTTTTTCTAAATTGATGAACTCTTTTTCAAAACCGGTGAACTCTTTTCACAATCCATGAACTTTTTTAAAAAATGGATGTACTCATTTTCAAAATTGATGAACTATTTTTCTAAATTGATGAACTTTTTTCAAAATCGATGAACTTTTTTTAAAAATGGATGAACTATTTTTGAAAACCGATGAACTGTTTTTCAAAATTGATGAATTTGAGATTTTCTTGACGAATTTGTGACTGTCAACCACACCACCACCACCACTTCCTAGTAGTCTGTAGGACCATATTCTTGTGTGTTTCTATTATTGCAAAATATGGCAGGATCACAAGTCGATGAGACTGACTTTGAGAACATGACGAACAAAGAGTTACATCATAAGTTTCAGCAAATGATGAGTGGACAGGTAGAAGATGTGACAAAGAGATTTGAAGAGGCCATTGAAAATATAGATGGCATTGAGAAGACGTTCGAAACAAAGCTCGATAACAAGTTTAATGAATTTCTAGCACGTCTTACACCACCGCCGCCGACTGCACCTATCGCACCTCTACAACAACAACAACAACAACAACAACAACAATGTCGCCTTCCAAATCAAGTGCGACGAGCACTGCGTGTTCCCATTGACCCTGGGCAAAATTCTGGTGTCGCTTTTGATGCTTCTGTAGCTCCTGCTGCTACTGCAGAGGTGGAGGACCATTACGAGGATGAGGTTGACCAAAATCAGAACTACATGCAACCACCAGCACCACCACCACCAGGTCGTCCTTAGGAATATCAACACACCAGTAGGGCTGCACCACCACCTGAGGTTAGAGATCATGACCATTTTCCTAAACTGAAGTTGAATATTCCACCATTTGAGGGTAGATATGTTCCTGATATATATCTTACTTGGGAGTTAGAAACTGAACAACGTTTTACATGTTTACAATATCCTGAGGAGAGACGTGTTCACACTGCTGTTTGTGCTTTCACTAGTTTTGCATGTGTTTGGTGGTCTGAACATTGTAGATTATATCCTATTCTACCTACTTTGGCTGCTTTGAGAACTGCTATGCATACTCATTGGGTTCCACCATATTATCAATGTGAATTGCTTCAAAAATTGCAGCACCTAAGACAAGCAAAAAATTTTGTAGAAGAATATTATCAGGAATTACAAACTGCCATCATTAGATGTGGTACTATTGAGGAGAATGAAGCTATGCTTGCACGTTTTATGGGTGGTTTAAATAGACAGATTCAGACCATTCTAGAGTATAAGGAGCAAAATTCGGGTGTCATTGTTGATGCATCTATAGCTCCTGCTGCTACTGTAGAGGTGGAGGACCATTACGAGGATGAGGCTGATCAAAATCAGAACTACGTGCAACCACAAGCACCACCACTACCAGGTCGTCCTTAGGTATATCAACGCAACGGTAGGGTTGCACCACCACCTGAGGTACGAGATCATGCCCTTTTTCCTAAACTAAAGTTGAATATTCGACCATTTGAGCGTAGATATGTTCCTTATATATATCTTACTTGGGAGTTAGTAACTGAACAACGTTTTACATGTTTACAATATCCTTAGGAGAGACGTGTTCCTGCTGCTGTTTGTGCTTTCACTAGTTTTATATGTGTTTGGTGGTCTGAACATTGTAGATTATATCCTATTCCAGCTACTTGGGCTGCTTTGAAAACTACTATGCATACTCGTTGGGTTCCACCATATTATCAACGTGAATTACTTCAAAAATTGCAGCGCTTAAGACAAGGAATTTTTTATAGAAGAATATTATTAGGAATTACAAACTGGCATCATTAGATGTGGTATTGTTGAGGAGAATGAAGCTATGCTTGCATGTTTTATGGGTTGATTAAATAGAGAGATTCAGACCATTCTAGAGTATAAGGAGTATAATAATATTACTCGTTTATTCCATCTTGCTTGTAAAGCTGAACGTGAAGTGCAGGATCAACAGGCATTGGCATGAACTACCTTTTCTGCAGGTCGACCTTCCTCATGGACACCGCGTGCATCCTCTACTTCCACATATTCGACTGCATCAACCCCTCCAGCCGTGATACAAGAAATTAGGCACAACCACCCCTATCTACCAAGAGCACACATGCTGGGCTTATACAGAGCTCTTTTTCTTCCATGGCATCAACGGGGCACACAAGTGATATTATTTGTCATCATTGTAAGGGAAGAGGTCATTATGCGAGAGAATGCAAATGTCAGCGTGTGATGATTGCTACTGAGGATGGTGGGTATGAGTCCGCTAGTGGCTATGATGCGGAGTCTTTGGCTCTTATTAGAAGTGAAGAACACGGTGGAGATGATTCTGATCATGAGACGCAATACATGGCTGCTGAAGATGCTGACAGGTATGAAAGTTTAGTTGCTCAACGAGTTTTGACTGTGCAGGTTACACAAGCTGAGCAAAATCAGAGGCATAATTTGTTCCATATAAAGGGAGTTGTGAAGGAAAGTTTGGTTCGCGTCATCATAGATGGAGGGAGCTGCAATAATTTTGCTAGCATGGAGATGGTGGAGAAGCTATCTCTCACCACAAGACCACATCCACATCCTTACTACATCAAATGGTTCAACAACTGCGGCAAGGTTAAGGTAACACATATTGTTCATGTCCAGTTTAGTATCTCTACATATGCTGATTATGTTGATTGTGATGTGGTACCTATGCAAGTATGTACCTTATTACTTGGTTCATCATGGCAATTTGATAAAAATTCTATACACCATGGTATAAACAATCAGTATACTCTTGTTCATAAGGATAAAAATATTACTTTGCTTCCTATGACTCCTGATTCCATTTTGAAAGATGATATTAATAGAGCTAATAAAGCAAAACAGGAGAAAATTAATAGTGAAAATCAGATTGTGGCAAAAGAATTCGAGCAACAAATTACACCTAATAATAAACCATCTAGTGTTGCTTCTGAAATTAAATTGAAAAGTTCATGTTTACTTGGCACCAAATCTGATATTGATGATCTAGATTTCAACAAATCTATTTTCTACGCTTTTGTGTGCAAAGAGGCATTATTTTCATTCGAGGACGTGCCTTGCTCTTTTTCTCCTGCTATTACTAACAATTTGCAGGAGTTCGCTGACGTCTTTCCACAAGACGTGCCACCGGGATTACCAGCTATTCGAGGGATTGAGCATCAGATTAACTTAATTCCTGGTGCTTCACCACCCAACCGTGCATCATGCCGTACAAATCCAGAGGAGAAGAAGGAGATTATGTGTCAAGTCCAGGAGCTGCTCGACAAAGGTTATATTCGCAAATCCCTTAGTCCTTGTGTTGTTTCTATTATTCTAGTGCCGAAAAAGGATGGTACATCGCGTATGTGTGTTCGCTGTAGAGGCATTAATAATATTACTATTCGTTATCGTCATCCTATTCCTAGGCTAGATGGTATGCTTGATGAATTGAGTGGCTCTACAATATTCTACAAAGTTGATTTGCATAGTGGATACCATCAAATTCGTATGAAATTGGGAGATGAATGGAAAACAAGATTTAAAACTAAGTTCAATTTATATGAGTGGTTAGTCATGCCTTTTGGGTTAACTAATGCACCTAGTACTTTCATTGGACGATTTGTGGTAGTCTATTTTGATGATATAATGATTTACATTAAATCTTTGGAGGAACATTTGGAACATTTACATGCTATTTTTATTGCTGTACGTGATGCATGTTTGTTTGGTAACCATGGAAAGTGCACCTTTTGCACCGACCGAGTATCTTTTCTTCGCTATGTTGTTACTCCACAGGGAATTGAAGTTGATAAAGGCAAGATTGAAGCTATTGAGAGTTGGATGCAGCCCAAAACGGTCACTCAAGTGAGCAGTTTCCTTGGCCTCGCTGGTTTCTATAGGAGTTTTGTGAGATATTTCAACACCATTGCTGCACCTCTCAACGAGCTTACAAAGAAGGATGTGCCTTTTGTTTGGGGTACCGCACAGGAAGAAGCCTTCACGGTATTGAAAGATAAGTTGACACATGCTCATTTACTCCAACTTCCTGATTTTAAATAGACTTTTGAGCTTGAATGTGATGCTAGTGTAATTTGATTAGGAGGTGTGTTATTACAATATGGCAAACCTGTTGCATACTTTTCTGAAAAATTGAGTGGGCCTAGTCTGAACTATTCTACTTATGATAAAGAATTATATGGTCTTGCTTGGATCTTAGAAACATGGCAACATTATTTATGGCCCAAGGAATTTGTTATACATTCTGATCATGAATCTTTGAAACTCATTAAAAGTCAAGAAAAACTAAACCATAAACATGCTAAATGGGTTGAATTCATTGAGACTTTCCCTTATGTCATTAAACACAAGGGTAAAGAAAATGTTATTGCTGATGCATTGTCTCGTCTTTATACTATGCTTTCATAACTTGACTTCAAAATATTTTGTTTGGAGACCATCAAAGATCAATATGTGCATGATGCTGATTTTAAAGATGTAATGCAGAATTGTAAAGAAGGAATAACGTCGAAATAGTTAGTCATTAACGATGGATTTGTGTTTCGTGCTAACAAGCTATGCATTCCAGCTAGCTCCGTTCATGGAAAAGAGAAGAACCATTGGTGAAGATGTTGCCTGGCTGCTTGCAGTCGGCTTCTTCGTGGAAGTGTTTCACCCCGAGTGGCTAGCCAACCCGGTCCTCGTCCCGAAGAAGAACAATACCTGGCGCATGTGCATAGACTACACAGGGCGTAGATAGATCATATCATTGAGTCCACGGTCGGTTGTGAGCTCTTGTCTTTCCTGGATGCTTACTCTCGCTCAACCCGGAGGACCCTAGCTGCACCAAGTACGTTGTTGTGGGCATTTGCCTCAACAACAAATAGGAAGGCGAGCTCGTCCACTTCCTCCATGAGAATCAGGATATCTTCGCATGGTCCCCAAAGGACATGCCAGGAGTTCTGAGGAAGTACGCCAAACACAAATTACACGTCTGCAATGACGCCAAGCTTGTCCGTCAACCCCTACGTCGCTTTTTGGAAGAAAAGAGAAGAACCTTTGGTGAAGAAGTCGCCTATCTGCTCGCAGCTGGCTTCTTCGTGGAAGTGTTTCACCCCAAGTGGCTGGCCAGCCCGGTATTCGTCCTGAAGAAGAACAATACCTAGCGCATGTGCATAGACTATGCGGGTTGCCACACGTACAAGGCCTGCCCCAAGGATCCTTTCGCCCTCCCATGGATAGATCATGTGATTGACTCCACGGCCGGCTATGAGATCTTGTCCTTCCTGGATGCTTACTCCGGCTATCATCATATCAAGCTGGACCCGAATGACGCCTTGAAGACATCCTTCATCACGCCCTTTGGGGCGTACAGCTACATCACCATGTCATTTGGCTTGAACAACACGAGCGCCACCTTCCAGCGCTACATGCAGAAATGCTTGATGAAACAACTCTGCCGCAACATTCATGTCTACGCCAACGACGTCGTGGTGAAGACCAAGCAGCACCTCACACTCCTTGTCGACCTAAAGGAAACTATCGCCAATCTGCGCTAGTACCAGATGAAGCTCAACCTGAAGAAGTGGGTGTTCGGCGTGCCGATCGGGCAGATGCTCGGCTTCCTCGTCTCGGAGCGTGGCATTGAGGCGAACCTGGAGAAGATCAAGGCCATTGAACGCATGCGCAAGCCAACCTGGTTGTATGATGTCCAAAAATTCACAGGGTGCTTGGCCTCGGTCAGCCGATTTCTCAGCCGGCTAGGAGAGAGGACATTTCCCCTATATCAACAAATGAAGAAGATATCGTCGTTCGAGTGGCTCCACACATTGGTTTATCTATTATTCAGTGGGTCAGTGTAAGTATCTTGCATATCATATATTTGCATGTATTTATAAGAGAAATAAGAGTTTAATGCCTTATGTTATTTTTTCTAAAGAAGAACATTCTACATGTATACCTTTTTCCTCTAATTGCATGTCATTTTAATGTTATGTACAATTACACCATATATAGTTTGCTAATTTATATATACATGTACTTCTATTATGGATATTATGTTTGAATTATACTTATTAATATTCAGTACAAATTGTTTGCACTATGAATGCCGCGACAACGCGAGGGGTATCATCTAGTTTAGTTAAGTTGTGTGCCTGCTCTATCAGCGTCAGATTAATTAACATGTTTAATTTCAAACTAACCTAATTAAAACAGTGGGGGACCATCGGCCAATTTGGGTTTGGTGGGGGTTAATGGTTAACCCATGCGGGGCTCACATGTCGGTGACCCAACGGCGGTGGCACCCCGTTGTCGAGGCGCAGGTGACCAGAACATTGGCGGCGCGGCTTGGACGGTGTCGGAATTTGCCTGTGGGCCGCTTAAATGGGAGTGGCCAGCCCCGTTCAAACGGACGGAGCGAACCGCAACGTTCTACAGCATAGGCGCGAGCTGAGGTGGTCCACAAGGGCGGCGGTAGCGAGTCAAGCGACAGTCGACGTTCGGCCTTGCACATGCGCGAGGCTAAGGTGTGTTAGCAGGCTGGATGAGGGGCTCACTGGCCTCCTAGGAGGGCCAGGAGTGCGCTGTCGTGCTCGGCGTCAACGGCCGCGAGCCCTGCCATGGCAGCAGCAAGATGTGGGAATGATGGAGCTACGGCTACTGCGGGGCTGGCGCAAGAGCTCGAGTTTGAGCTCAAGGGGGGGGCAAAGGGGAGGCGCGGCTCACCTAGCATGCGCACGGAGGCCCGTTGATAGCTGGGAGTACAGGACGACGGCAAATCGACAGCGAGCTCTCGGTGGCCGACGTAGACGAAGACGACGAAGGCAACATAGATGCAGGTCCCCGACTCGAATGGCTCGGTGCATGAGATGTGGCCGAGTGCGGCGGAGGTCCCGGACATGACGAGGAGGCACAAGGAGGACGGTGAGCGCGGCTACAAGGAAGCCATGGCGACGGCGACATTTGGGAAGGTGGGGAGCGACGATGCATAGTGAGGGGGAAGTGGGAAAAGATCTTGGGGGGATGACAAGACCGAGGGGCTCGTCCTTATCCCCTCTACACTGCAGCGGCGCGGGGTGGCGACATGGTTCGGCGGGGATGGATGGACACGGGTGCCTTCGATTGCGGCATTTCCTATTTAGCTTTGTAGGCACCGGTTATAGCTGTTTCCGCAAACAGGCGCCTACAGCCGCGTTAACTCGGCCTAGCCCATCTTTTTCTTCCTTTCCTTCCTGTCGCGAGGACAGGAAAGGCGCGCTTTGGATGGGAATCGATCCCGCGACCTCATGGTCATTCGCCTCATGCACTAACCACCGCACTAACCCCGATTAGTTGCCCAAACTACCGCTTCTTTAACTTTTCTTCTTATAACGATTCCTTTTTCCTTTTTATTTGAAATGGTTTTGTTATGTTTTTTTTTCCTTTTCTTTTTTCTTCTTTTTGGAACAGCTTTATATTTCTTTTGCTAATTTGAAAGAACTATTTTTCAAAATTGTTGAACTCTTTTCTAAAAATCAGTGAACTTTCTTTCATAATCGATGAACTCTTTTTCAAGATCGATGAACTTTTTTTCTAAATCGATGACACTTTTTTCTAAATTGATGAACTCTTTTTCAAAACCGGTGAACTCTTTTTACAATCCATGAACTTTTTAAAAAAATGGATGTACTCATTTTCAAAATCGATGAACTATTTTTCTAAATTGATGAACTTTTTTCAAAATCGATGAACTTTTTTTAAAAATGGATGAACTATTTTTCAAAACCGATGAACTGTTTTTCAAAATTGATGAATTTGAGATTTTCTTGACGAATTTGTGACTGTCAACCACACCACCACCACCACTTCCTAGTAGTCTATAGGACCATATTCTTGTGTGTTTCTATTATTGCAAAATATGGCAGGATCACAAGTTGATGAGACCGACTTTGAGAACATGATGAACAGAGAGTTACATCATAAGTTTCAGCAAATGATGAGTGGACAGGTAGAAGATGTGACAAAGAGATTTGAAGAGGCCATTGAAAATATTGATGGCATTGAGAAGACGTTCGAAACAAAGCTCGATAACAAGTTTAATGAATTTCTAGCACGTCTTACACCACCGCCGCCGACTGCACCTATCGCACCTCTACAACAACAACAACAACAACAATGTCGCCTTCCAAATCAAGTGCAACGAGCACTGCGTGTTCCCATTGACCCTAGGCAAAATTCTGGTGCCGCTGTTGATGCTTCTGTAGCTCCTGCTGCTACTGCAGAGGTGGAGGACCATTACGAGGATGAGTTTGACCAAAATCAGAACAACATGCAACCACCAGCACCACCACCACCAGGTCGTCATTAGGTATATCAACACACCAGTAGGGTTGCACCACCACCTGAGGTTAGAGATCATGACCTTTTTCCTAAACTGAAGTTGAATATTCCACCATCTCAGGGTAGATATGTTCCTGATATATATCTTACTTGGGAGTAAGAAACTGAACAACGTTTTACATGTTTACAATATCCTGAGGAGAGACGTGTTCACACTGCTGTTTGTGCTTTCACTAGTTTTGCATGTGTTTGGTGGTCTGAACATTGTAGATTATATCCTATTCTACCTACTTTGGCTGCTTTGAAAACTGCTATGCATACTCATTGGGTTCCACCATATTATCAATGTGAATTGCTTCAAAAATTGCAGCACCTAAGATAAGCAAAAAAATTTGTAGAAGAATATTATCAGGAATTACAAACTGGCATCATTAGATGTGGTACTATTGAGGAGAATGAAGCTATGCTTGCACGTTTTATGGGTGGATTAAATAGACAGATTCAGACCATTCTAGAGTATAAGGAGCAAAATTCTGGTGTCATTGTTGATGCATCTATAGCTCCTGCTACTACTGTAGAGGTGGAGGACCATTACGAGGATGAGGTTGATCAAAATCAGAACTACGTGCAACCACAAGCACCACCACTACCAGGTCGTCCTTAGGTATATCAACGCAACGGTAGGGTTGCACCACCACCTGAGGTACGAGATCATGCCCTTTTTCCTAAACTAAAGTTGAATATTCGACCATTTGAGCGTAGATATGTTCCTTATATATATCTTACTTGGGAGTTAGTAACTGAACAACGTTTTACATGTTTACAATATCCTTAGGAGAGACGTGTTCCTGCTGCTGTTTGTGCTTTCACTAGTTTTGCATGTGTTTGGTGGTCTGAACATTGTAGATTATATCCTATTCCAGCTACTTGGGCTGCTTTGAAAACTACTATGCATACTCGTTGGGTTCCACCATATTATCAACGTGAATTACTTCAAAAATTGCAGCGCTTAAGACAAGGAATTTTTTTATAGAAGAATATTATTAGGAATTACAAACTGGCATCATTAGATGTGGTATTGTTGAGGAGAATGAAGCTATGCTTGCATGTTTTATGGGTTGATTAAATAGAGAGATTCAGACCATTCTAGAGTATAAGGAGTATAATAATATCACTCGTTTATTCCATCTTGCTTGTAAAGCTGAACGTGAAGTGCAGGATCAACAGGCATTGGCATGAACTACCTTTTCTGGAGGTCGACCTTCCTCATGGACACCGCGTGCATCCTCTACTTCCACATATTCGACTGCATCAGCCCCTCCAGCCGTGATACAAGAAATTAGGCACAACCACCCCTATCTACCAAGAGCACGCATGCTGGGCTTATACAGAGCTCTTTTTCTTCCATGGCATCAACAGGGTACACAAGTGATATTATTTGTCATCATTGTAAGGGAAGAGGTCATTATGCGAGAGAATGCAAATGTCAGCGTGTGATGATTGCTACTGAGGATGGTGGGTATGAGTCCGCTAGTGACTATGATGCGGAGTCTTTGGCTCTTATTAGAAGTGAAGAACACGGTGGAGATGATTCTGATCATGAGACGCAATACATGGCTGCTGAAGATGCTGACAGGTATGAAAGTTTAGTTGCTCAACGAGTTTTGAGTGTGTAGGTTACACAAGCTGAGCAAAATCAGAGGCATAATTTGTTCCATATAAAGGGAGTTGTGAAGGAAAGTTTGGTTCGCGTCATCATAGATGGATTGAGCATCAGATTAACTTAATTCCTGGTGCTTCACCACCCAACCGTGCATCATGCCGTACAAATCCAGAGGAGAAGAAGGAGATTATGTGTCAAGTCCAGGAGCTGCTCGACAAAGGTTATATTCGCAAATCCCTTAGTCCTTGTGTTGTTCCTATTATTCTAGTGCCGAAAAAGGATGGTACATCGCGTATGTGTGTTCGCTATAGAGGCATTAATAATATTACTATTCGTTATCGTCATCATATTCCTAGGCTAGATGGTATGCTTGATGAATTGAGTGGCTCTACAATATTCTACAAAGTTGATTTGCATAGTGGATACCATCAAATTCGTATGAAATTGGGAGATGAATGGAAAACAAGATTTAAAACTAAGTTCAGTTTATATGAGTGGTTAGTCATGCCTTTTGGGTTAACTAATGCACCTAGTACTTTCATGACATTACTGAACGAAGTTTCACGTGCTTTCATTGGACGATTTGTGGTAGTCTATTTTGATGATATAATGATTTACATTAAATCTTTGGAGGAACATTTGGAACATTTACATGCTATTTTTATTGCTGTACGTGATGCATGTTTGTTTGGTAACCATGGAAAGTGCACCTTTTGCACCGACCGAGTATCTTTTCTTCGCTATGTTGTTACTCCACAGGGAATTGAAGTTGATAAAGGCAAGATTGAAGCTATTGAGAGTTGGATGCAGCCCAAAACGGTCACTCAAGTGAGCAGTTTCCTTGGCCTCGCTGGTTTCTATAGGAGTTTTGTGAGATATTTCAACACCATTGCTGCACCTCTCAACGAGCTTACAAAGAAGGATGTGCCTTTTGTTTGGGGTACCGCACAGGAAGAAGCCTTCACGGTATTGAAAGATAAGTTGACACATGCTCATTTACTCCAACTTCCTGATTTTAAATAGACTTTTGAGCTTGAATGTGATGCTAGTGTAATTTGATTAGGAGGTGTGTTATTACAATATGGCAAACCTGTTGCATACTTTTCTGAAAAATTGAGTGGGCCTAGTCTGAACTATTCTACTTATGATAAAGAATTATATGGTCTTGCTTGGATCTTAGAAACATGGCAACATTATTTATGGCCCAAGGAATTTGTTATACATTCTGATCATGAATCTTTGAAACACATTAGAAGTCAAGAAAAACTAAACCATAAACATGCTAAATGGGTTGAATTCATTGAGACTTTCCCTTATGTCATTAAACACAAGGGTAAAGAAAATGTTATTGCTGATGCATTGTCTCGTCTTTATACTATGCTTTCACAACTTGACTTCAAAATATTTTGTTTGGAGACCATCAAAGATCAATATGTGCATGATGCTGATTTTAAAGATGTAATGCAGAATTGTAAAGAAGGAAGAACGTTGAAATAGTTAGTCATTAACGATGGATTTGTGTTTCGTGCTAACAAGCAATGCATTCCAGCTAGCTCCGTTCATGGAAAAGAGAAGAACCATTGGTGAAGAATTTGCCTGGCTGCTTGCAGTCGGCTTCTTCGTGGAAGTGTTTCACCCCGAGTGGCTAGCCAACCCAGTCCTCGTCCTGAAGAAGAACAATATCTGGCGCATGTGCATAGACTACACAGGGCATAGATAGATCATGTGATTGAGTCCACGGTCGGTTGTGAGCTCTTGTCTTTCCTGGATGCTTACTCTCGCTCAACCCGAAGGACCCTAGCTGCACCAAGTAGGTTGTTGTGGGCATTTGCCTCAACAACAAATAGGAAGGCGAGCTCGTCCACTTCCTCCATGAGAATCAGGATATCTTCGCATGGTCCCCAAAGGACATGCCAGGAGTTCTGAGGAAGTACGCCAAACACAAATTACACGTCTGCAATGACGCCAAGCCTGTCCATCAACCCCTACGTCGCTTTTTGGAAGAAAAGAGAAGAACCTTTGGTGAAGAAGTCGCCTGTCTGCTCGCAGCCGGCTTCTTCGTGGAAGTGTTTCACCCCAAGTGGCTGGCCAACCCGGTCTTCGTCCTAAAGAAGAACAATACCTGGCGCATGTGCATAGACTACGCGGGTTGCCACATGTACAAGGCCTGCCCCAAGGATCCTTTTGCCCTCCCGTGGATAGATCATGTGATTGACTCCACGGCCGGCTATGAGATCTTGTCCTTCCTGGATGCTTACTCCGGCTATCATCATATCAAGCTGGACCCGAATGACGCCTTGAAGACATCCTTCATCACGCCATTTGGGGCGTACAGCTACATCACCATGTCATTTGGCTTGAACAACACGAGCGCCACCTTCCAGCGCTACATGCAGAAATGCTTGATGAAACAACACTGCCGTAACATTCATGTCTACGCCAACGACGTCGTGGTGAAGACCAAGCAGCACCTCACACTCCTTGTCGACCTAAAGGAAACTATCGCCAATCTGCGCTAGTACCAGATGAAGCTCAACCAGAATAAGTGGGTGTTCAGCGTGCCGATCGGGCAGCTGCTCGGCTTCCTCGTCTCGGAGCGCGGCATTCAGTCGAACCTGGAGAAGATCAAGGCCATTGAACGCGTGCGCAAGCCAACCTGGCTCTATGATGTCCAAAAATTCACAGGGTGCTTGGCCTCGGTCAGCCGATTTCTCAGCCGGCTAAGAGAGAGGACCTTGCCCCTATATCAGCAAATGAAGAAGATATCGTCGTTCGAGTGGCTCCAATTTCTCAGCCGGCTGGGAGAGAGGACCTTGCCCCTATATAAGCAAATGAAGAAGATATCAGCAAATGAAGGCAGATGAAGTGTTCCGAGATCTCAAGCACATGCTCTTCACCATACCCATCCAGGTTGCGCCGGCTGACAAGGAGCCGTTCTTGCCATACATTGCCGCCACCTCACGGTCGGCCAACACGGTGTTGGTGGTCGAACATCCAGAAGAAGTCAAGATCCAGTCCATCCAGTGCATGGTCTACTACCTGAGCGAGGTTCTTTCAGCCTCCAAGCAGAATTACCCACATTACCAGAAGATGTGCTACGGTGTGTACCTTACCTCCAAGAAGCTGAAGCAGTACTTTCAAGAGCATGTTATCACCGTTGTCTGCACGGCCCCCATTGGTGAGATCATGGGCTGCCGGGATGCCTCTGGCCGGGTTGCCAAGTGGGCCATCGAGCTGGCCAGCCACACCATCCTCTATGAGCCCCGCACCATGGTCAAGTCCCAGGCATTGGCTTACTTCCTCGTCAACTGGATGAAGACCCAGTACATGCCACCGCCGCCCGATTTGACGCACTAGCGCATGCACTTTGATGGCTCCAAACTGCCATCTGGCTTTGGTACGTGCACCAGATCCACTTCGCCGCCAACAACAATGTTGCCGACTACGAGGCCCTTGTGCATGGCCTCAGGCTTGCCAAGGAACTCCGCATCCAGTGAATCCTCTGCAGTGGCAACTCGAATCTGGTGGTGCAGCAGTGTTCCAGCGAGTTGGACGCCCGGGATGCCAACATGTCTAACTACCGCTTCCTAGTCTAGTAGATTTCCAGCAACTTCGACGGCTGTGAGTTCCTCCATGTCCCGTGCAGGAAGAACAAAGCTACCGACACGCTGTCCAAGATTGGGTCCTCTCGGCAAGCCATCCCATCCGGCATCTCCCTCGAGCACTTGCGCAAGCCTTCCATCAAGCTACCTCCGGATTCCGACTCCATCTTCATCCCAGATGACCCCGCACCACCCCTTCCTAACCTGAGCCTGGGGGCTGCTGATCCCATCCCGGGGGCTGCTGTCTCCAACCCAGTCCCGGAGGTTGCTGATCCCGGCCCAAGGGCTGCTTTCTCCAACCCGGTCCTGGGGGCTGCTGAACCAGATCCGAGGGCTGTCGGCTTCGGCTCAGGGGCTTCCACCCAGGCTCCTATCTAAGTGGCCGTCTTCACCATGGTGGCGGCTTCGTCATGGGCCCAACCAATTCTAGCATTTCTAGAAAGTGATGCTCTCCCCATGGACAAGACCGAAGCCCTGCAAGTGCAGTGCCAGGCGTCCGCCTACAACATCATGAACAACGAGCTCGTCAACCGCAGTGCGACAAGCGTGTTCCAGCGCTGCGTCGGGCAAGACAAGGGCATAGAGATCCTCCTCGACATCCACCAGGGCAAGTGCGGGAACCACGCCGCCTCCAAGCCCCTGGTGGCCAAGGCCTTCCGCCATGGCTTCTATTGACCAACGGCCCTCAAAGACGTCGAGTCCGTGGTCCTCAAGTGTGAGGGTTGCCAGCGCTTAGGCAAGCGAAGTCACCAGCCGGCTTCAGCCCTCCAAATCATCTCTATCACCAGGTCCTTTGCCTTCTGGGGGCTCGATATGGTGGGGGCCTTGAAAACCGCTTGAGACGGCATGACGCATCTACTGGTGGCAGTCGACAAGTTCACCAAGTGGATCGAAGCGTGGACGGTCAAGAAGCTGGACGGGCCAACAACCATCCGGTTCGTCAAGGACATCATGGTGCCCTACGGCCTCCCACACAGCATCGTCATAGACAACTTCACCAACTTTGCTAAACACTCTTTGGGGAAATACTGCTCCGTCTCCAGCATCCGGCTTGACTTGGCCTTCGTCGCTCATCCTCAATCCAACGGCCAGGTCAAGCGGGCAAACGGTCTGCTCGTATCTGGCATCAAGCCACGACTCGTTGAGCCCCTCGTCCGCTCACCCAGCAGCTGGCTTGATGAGTTGCTAGCCTTCCTCTGGAGTCTCCGGATGAGCCCAAATCGGCCGACCAGGTTCATCCCGTTTTCCTCGTCTACGGAGCAGAAGCCATCATCCCGACAGACATCAAGTTCGACTCTCCGCGATTCACAATGTACACAAAAGCCCAAGCCAGATAAGCCTGCGAAGACAGCGTCGATTTGGTAGAGGAGGTGCACATATTGGCCCTCAGCCAATCGGCCATTTACTAGCAAAACCTGATGCACTACCACAACAAGAAGATCAAGCCCCTTGCATTCCGCGAGGGCGACCTCATACGCCGGCTTGTCTAGCAACAAGCCGGCCACCACAATGGGAGGGCCCCTTCATCATCAACAAAGCCTTGTATGACCGCAATGCTTACTACTTGATCGATGCACGCAAGCTGAAGAAATGCAAGAGAGACACCATCGGCAAAGAAACAAGTCCGCCTTGGAATGCAGAGCTCCTCCGCCCGTTTTACAGTTAGCTATATGCATGTATGTATCGCTACCTTTTGATGTTCAATGAAAGACAGTAAGACCCCCGAACGACACTCAGGGGCTACCCTTTCCTATCAATTATTATGTCTCACACATCCTTCGAATTTTTTCGACATCCACCACCCGGTCGGCTCGTCCGGCTCGGGGGTTCGTGGGCTAGCCGGTTGACCGCGCCCCGCCATACCCATTAGTACATTTCAGCGTGTCCGAGTTTCTAAGGCCTCAACTTCACTCTAAGCCACAGTCCGGCTTCGACTGTTGGCCAGCAAAAATCAGGGTCCAAAGCACCGGCATGCGAAAAAACGCTAAGCGGGATTTTCTGGATTGGTCAATCCGGCTCCACTGCACTAAGTTACCGCACAATCGGTCGCGCGCCAGCTGGCCCAGTGGGTGTTTCACTCGAGATCAACATTTGAAATGCCTAAGTACTGCACACTCTTTCCCATGGCCGAACTGCATGTCACAGACCGGAACCCGGCTGTCTGACTCGCAGGGGGGAGGCCCAATGAAGGAACACACAAGGAAAAAGCTTTAGAATAAAGAGAAAAAGTGCAAACACTCGTGAAAATATTTACATTACAACCAAGACCCACGACTGGAGTTCATTACATTCAGCATACACCCCTAGTGGGTGGGTGGACTTGTCACTTACAAAATTCAATAAGAGTAAAAGAAGGACAACTTCAGACGGCTCCTGTGTCGAGTTTCATGACCGCCAACTCCTCCATGGTGGCCTTTGGGTTGGTTGAGGTGCCGTTGTCATCCAACCCGGCCTCGTCATCCGTGTAGGGACCCGATTCCTCGGAGCTGCCACCGTGTTGTTGAGCGCCAGGCCGAAGTTGTCGGGCGGCACCTCCCCGCCGTCTTCGGTCTGCCACATCAGGAACTTGTCATGAGAGGCGAAAGAGGCGAGGTAGCTGGCCCACGCGGCAATCTGGCCCACCTCCGCCTCCAGCTGGGCTTCCACACCAGCCCGCTGGGCCGCTAGCTGGTCTATGTTCAGGCATGGATACCAAGCCGGCACCGACACGAGCTGCGGAGACATGCCATGTGTGGAGCTGTGCCGGTCCGGCCTCCTGCCACTGGGCAAGCCACGTGAAGCTGTTGGGCACACCGACACCTGGCCAGAGGGCTGCCACCATGCTCAACCCGACCTCGGACAGCTAGGCCTCTGCTTGTCCAAGCCACCAGTTGTGCCTCGGTAGCATGCATGATCTTCGAAAAGGTCTAGGGAGCGTTTGGGTCCAATCCGGCATCCGCGTCTGCCTGGGTCGACCGGTGTGCGAGCACGGCCTCGTTTGCCGTCTCCTGCGTCTTCGGGAAGTACTCTTTCAAGCAAAGGAGGGAAACAATCAGCCATAAGAATATTCGGTCGGCTCGCAACCTGGCGAAATAAACGAGGAAGCACTTACTTGCGAGAAGCTCGTCCAGATGCTGCGCCTCGCACAACATACCATGCCGCTCCAAGTCCCAAGCATGGCCACTAGCTTCGAGCGCCTTCTCGATCTCGGCAATCTTGTCGACGGCCGGCTTCAGCTCATCGTCCTTAGCGGCAGCCCGCTTCTTGTGATCATCCCTCATCCTGATGAGCTCCACCTGGTGGGTCTCCGCCGCCTTGGCGGCCTCCGCCTTCAGCTGCTCCACCTCTTCCTGGAGCTGGTTATGGTGCTAGCCGGCTTCCACCAGCTGGATTCGCAGGTTAGGCACCTCGTCCGTGGCAACTACGTAGCAAAACTTTAATTTAGATGCCGGAAGAAAGAAAGAAAAACGCTTTAAGATTCGACCCAACTGCTTCATAGTTGGCCCGAATCTCGGGGGCTACACCCAGTGGGTGAACTAGCACCCCCCACTAAGAGCATGCAAGACATACCTGTGGCAAGACGGAGCTCCCTCTCCTTGGCGGCGAGCTGTGCCTTCACGCCGAGGTGCTTCTCAAGAAGCCAGTTGTGGATGCCGACTCGGAGGCTGTCCAGGTGCTGCGGAAAAATAAGTCAAGGAAAACCCATAAAGAAAATTTGAGATTGACCCAACTACTTCATAGTTGGCCCGAGTCTCAGGGGCTACACCCAGTGGGTGCGCTAGCGCGCCCCCAGTGACCAGCTAGAAAGACAAACAAGGAGGAAACTTACGATCACGGAGCGCTCCAGCTCCCGCGTCTGCTACAGCTCGCTCTGGGCAAAAGCTTGAGGCCGCTCCGCGCGCCCAGGGAGATGCTGGTGGACGGCATCCATTGCCGCCTCTTCTTGGACGTGGGGCCCGACCATGGCCACGGCGGCTCCGCCTCGGGGCTCCTGCAACATAGCGGTGGATCCGCTTCGCGGCGTCGCGTGCGGCAGCCTGATCGCCAAGGCGTGTCCGCTCCCCGCCGGCTCCTCTCCAGCCGGCCTCGACTCCCGAGCTCTTGCCGGTGGCGCTTAAGGCGCTCCGCCCGGGGCAGCGTCCCCCGTGCGCCCCTCCTCCACCCGCTCGTCCGTGTCATTCTGGGGTGGGGTGTCTATAACCATCTCCTCCACCTCTGGGTCGTCGATGCCCGGCTCCGAGTCGCATGCCTCCTGCGCCGGCGGCTGGATGACCATGTCCGCCGGCTCCATGCCCTCCATCATCTCCGGCCAAGCCGGCTCCACGGCAGCTTGCCCCCTCGCCTCTGTGGCTCTAGCCCAAGCCCGGGCAGAGGTAGCCGCCAACTCCTCCTCGGCCCTGATTCAGGCCCGCTAAGCCAGGCGCTCGTGAAAGTGCAACTAATCCTCGGGTGGTTTTGGTAATTCGTAACAACATATAGCTCATTGAACTAATATCCATTCAAGTTAAATATTTGAGAAAGTTCAATGATTGGCATGGTATGGACTAGAGATGTGGACCCCTCAAAATGCTAAGGACAAATATAGGCAAAAGCTCAAGACTCTTCATTTCTATTTTAGTGATCCAAGATTACATTGAGTCCACAGGAAAAGCCAATACTATTAAAAGGGGATAAGGTGTTGCTTAATGATCTACTTGCTCAAAATGCTTAGTGATATGCTCCAAAGCCCACAACCACTTTCTCATTTCCAAATATGTCCAAAACCTAAAGGCAAACTCGGGCCCATAGATTTGATCTATCCAACGCCACCGAGTTCCTTTGACATAGCCACTGCTAGAAATCCTATTCAATTCGGTCTAACCGATAGGGATCTCGGTCTCACCGAGATGGGAATGCAATCTCTCTGTTTCCCTTCGTAACGTTTCAGTCTCACCAAAATGAGCGATCGGTCCCACCGAGTTCACAATGCAAACTCTCTGTTTCCATTCGTAATGTTTCAGTCTTACCTAAATGAGCGACCGGTCCCACCAAGTTTGCCTGACCAACTCTCTGGTTTGCTCATTGCTGAAATCGGTCTCACTGAGTTCATGAAATCGGTCACACAGAGATGAGGTTTTGCCGTAACCCTAGAGCATCGGTTCCACCAAGTTGATCATGCCGGTCCCACCAAGAATACTAACGTTCACATTTTGAACTGAATCCGTCTCACCGAGTTCTCCTATTCGGTCTGACCGAGTTGGGTGAAATGTGAGTAATGGTTAAATTTTGTGTGGAGGCTATATACACCCCTTCTCTATTCAAGAGAGAGCCATCAGAATGTGCCTACACTTCCACTACTCATTCTCTAAGTGAGAACCACCTACTCAGGTGTTGAGACCAAGACATTTCAATCCAACAACACGAATTTTGATCTCTGGCCTTCCCCAAGTTGCTTTCCACTCAAATCATATTTCCACCATATCCAAATCTGTGAGAGAGAGTTGAGTGTTGGGGAGACTATCATTTGAAGTACAGGAGAAAGGAGTTCATCATCATCACACCTTCTATTACCTTTTGGAGAGTGGTGTCTCCTAGATTTGGTTAGGTGTCACTTGGGAGCCTCCGACAAGCTGGTGGAGTTGAACCAAGGAGTTTATAAGGGCAAGGAGATCACCTAATTCATGAAGATCTACCCAAGTGAGGCAAGTCCTTCGTGGGTGGAGCCCTTCATGGACTCGCGCAACCGTTATCCTTCGTGGGTTGAAGTCTCCATCAACGTGGACGTATGATAGCACCACATATCATAACCATGCCAAAAATCTCCGTGTCTACATTGCGTTTTCCTTCTCCAAACCCTACCCTTTACCTTCATATACAATGTTTTACATTCCGCTGCTACACTCTTAGAATTTCATGTGTAGGTTGATTGCTTGACTTGTGCTAAGTTGCTTAAATCTGCCAAGACTTAAAATTGGGAAAAGGCTAGATTTTAATTTGGTCAAGTAGCCTAATCACCCCCCTCTAGACCTACTTTCAATCCTACAAGTGGTATCAGAGCTTTGGTCTCCATTTGCCTTTATTTCCATAGCTTTGGTGATCATAGCCTTGGTTTCACAACCTAGGAGAGTATGGCGTCTAGTGAGGGAAATTACCGCTGTAGAGGTCCTTACTTTGATGGTACAAATTTGGCTAGTTGGAAGCATAAGATGAAAATGCATATTGTTGGACATAACCCCGTCGTTTAGGCTATTGTGTGTATTGGCTTGCAAGGTGAATTCTTCAAAGATGGAATAAAACAGAATCGTGAAGCGACCGCAGAAGAATTGAAGATGCTGCAATACAATGCTCAAGCCTGCGATATCCTCTTCAAAGGTTTGTGCCCCAAAGAATTCAACAAAATCAGCCGCCTTGAGAATGCAAAGGAAATTTGGGATACTTTGGTTAATATGCATGAAGTTACCAAGTCCATCAAGGAATCCAAATTGGATGTGCTTCAAAGTCAACTTGACGTGTTCAAAATGAAGGATGGTGAATGAGTCGCTGAAATGTATTCTAGGCTTGCTCTCATCACAAATGAGATTGCTGGCTTAGGAAATGAAGAGATGACCGACAGATTCTTCATCAAGAAGATCCTAAGAGCCTTGGATGGGAAATATGATACTGTGTGCACCTTGATCCAAATGATTCCCAATTACAAAGATCTCAAGCCAACAAAATTCATTGGTAGAATTGTTGCTCATGAGATGTCACTTAAGGATAAGGAAGAACTTCACAACAAGTCTAGTGGTGCTTACAAACCTTCATGTGCTGCCCCTACAAGATCAAGTGAGAGACAAGTCTTCAATGAAGAATTGAACCTAATGGTGAAGAACTTCAACAAGTTCTACAAGAGTAGAAGCAAAGAGAGAAGTTCCAATCAAGGTCCTACAATGACAAAAGATCTTCTAGTCGTGATCACAATTGCTACAGTTGTGGAAGACCCGGACACTACTGTACTGAGTGCACGACTCCCTACAAAAGAAGAGAAGACTCACCTAAAAGGAGAAGTAAAACAGAGGAATCACCACCAAGAGAGAGAAGGAGTATAGATGATCGTAATGAATGAAGACCCTCTCGCAGAAGCAAGGATTTGGAAAGGAAGGACAATTCATCAAAGATATACACAATACGAAGACATCAAACTCATATCGGTGAATGAATATCCAGCCCCGACTCCGATAACTACTCCGAGAGAAGCTATCACTCCCACTCTGAATATACTCATGATGAAGGTGTTGCCGGTCTTGCAGTTTTGTCATCCAACTCCTACGACATATTCGACTCACCAAATGAAGGAATTTGAAGATGCTTCATGGCTAAATGCGCTAAGGTATCACACCCCAAGTATGTTGATTTCAATAGTGATGAAGATGATTTGCTAGGTGATGGTGATTGACTTGTTGACAACTCTAGTGATGAAAACTATGATGAAATTGCTATTAATCATTCTAATCAAGATGAAAGGAATGACAATGATAAGAAGGAGATTGAGCATCTAACTAAAGAACTAAACACTCTGAAGTTGGCTCATGAAATTGCTATTAATCATTCTAATCAAGATGAAAGGAATGACAATGATAAGAAGGAGATTGATCATCGAGAGCTTTCAAAGACTCATGAGAAGCTACACTTTGAAAAGCTCAATCTAGAGCAAGAGCATGGGTTCTTAAAAGCAATCAATGATGATCTTCATAAGAAAAGTTCCTCTTACATTGCCAAGCGTTTACTCTTGTCTTCTTACATGCCACAAGTAAAATCTAGAAATATGAACAAGAAAGATTCTTCTTCTAGTAGTAGCAATAATCATGTTAAATCCAATATTGTTGCTTCTAGTAGTTCTCTTGAATCCACTAATTATTCTCTTAGCCAAGTTACACTTGAGCAAGAAAATAGCTTATTGAAGGGAATTATAGAGAAACGTGTTTACATGAGCCTTGCCGAAAGTAAGGAATTTGAGGAAATAGTACACAAGGAAGGAAGGCACCGGAAGAATCAAGGTGTTGGTTTTCAACCCAAGATAAATGCCAATGGAGTTGACTGGGAAGAAGATCAACACTCAAAGATGAAATTTGTTCCTCAATAAGAAAAGTATGATCCCACTTCTTTCAAGAGAACACAAGATCAAGATGATCTTCCACCACAAGACGACTAGCTAAAAGGCAAGACAAGTTTCAACAAGAGATTGATTCATTTGAAGAAGCTCCAAAGGCCTTGGTCAAGTGGGTTCCCAAGACTACATCAAGTTCTACTTCATCAAGTTCGACTACAACTCCAAGGATCCACATCAAGTTGATATGGGTCCGAAAGAAGAAGAACTAGAGAGTTCTTGAGGGTGACTCCGCCAACATACTTCACTCATATTCATTTTGGCTAGGACAAGTGCAATCAACTTTCACACCTTGACTAGTTCAAGGAGTCACAAACCCTCTTGTTGGTAAGACATGAGACAAGGTAACCTAATGCTTTCATGGAAAACATCGTATGTGTATTTCACTCTATGTTTATGGATATTCGTGTATGTTCCTTGTGGGACTAAAACATGCAGGTATTGAGAGTGTGACTCACTCCAAAGGATTGCTCCAAATGATCTACATCAACATTGAGCATCTACATCTTCAACAACTACATGAAGTCATCATCGACAAAACCCACGGTTAGTTCATTCCTCTAGGGGAGTTTTTCTCTAAGAACTAAGCTAAAACAACTCTAAAGGTGTGGACACAACAATGCCTTATGTAAAAGTGGTAATCCCACAGGTGCTTAAACGATGATTATGGCCTACGATCAAATGTTCGCATTTGACTCCTCAGTCAACATACTCATACATAGATGGCCTAGTCATCGCCAATTGCTTGATAGATGCTAGAGTGTTTGTGCATGATTTGCCACATATTTCATTTGCTATCTTATTGTGTGAGCATGTTGGTTGCACCCATTCAAGGACATCCATTTGTTGTTTTGATTGTTTGGCTTTTATTTTTCCCAAATGGATGGACAAGAATGCCTAAGAACTCCCTATAGCTATCTATGTTTTTCTCGTCTCAAACTCTATTCATGCTACATCACAAAGTTTGATCAAGTTGAATTCGGACCCTCCAGGTGAGGAGCACTCGGAGCCACTGATCCGTTAAGGGCTTAAACTTGCAAAACCTCTTAATGGCTTTCAGTTTGACCGATTCATTCCTTTCGGTCTCACTGAAATCATTGAGTTGATCTAGGTTTTCACCTCGGTGCAACGAATTAGAACTTTTCGGTCTCACCGAGTTGCAGTAATGACTTGCGACTCTACATCTCGGTGCCACCGAGTCGTTCCACTCGGTCAAACCAACAGTGACTGGGTATATATATACCGCGAGTTGAATTTTGGAAGTTCCTTCAAACTTCATCTTCACCTGCAACTAGCAACGCTATAAGAGGCGCTGAGCAAAAGCGGTAACATAGCCAAACAACGGTTTGCTAGGAAAGGTGGGTTAGAGGCTTGACATGGAAATATGGGAGGCATGATACAACAAGTGGTAGGTAGTGCGACATAGAGATAGAACGAACAACTAGCAAAGCAAAGATAGAAGTGATTTCAAGGGTATGGTCATCTTGCCTGCAAAGTTCTCAGAGTTGTCGAAAGCTTGATCCTCGATAGCGTACTCAACAGGTTCCTCGGTCACGTACTCGTCTCCCAGCTCTACCCAAAGCAAGAACACAAGCAAAGGACCAACAATCAATCATGGTGCAATGCACAAGCAATATGATGCAATACATGGCATGATATGCAAGATATGATATGCAATGCATATGCGTGCTCCAGAAGGGAAAGAATGATCAAGGCATCAACTTGGCAAACCAAGTGTGCCGCTAGAAAGATGAGATGATTTCGGTCGAAATCGATATAAAGATCACGAAACGGATGGACAGTTTGCAAATGGCAACAAAACAATAATGACACAATTCTGCAATTAACAGCACGATGCCATCGAGAATGCAACAAGAAACTAGGCTAGTACACTCCAACATAGAAACAAAGCATATGGCAGTGATGTACAAGAGATGCTTGACAAAACATGAACACTGAGCTATGGCTAAATCACACAAGAACAGGTTCAAACAAGCATGGCAAAAGTACAAAAGATATCAGCTTCACAGACTTAGTGAAAATACTAACATGTCAAAAACAACATCAGGAAGCAATGTTTAGAGCAAGCAAAAAACATGCTACATTGACATATCATAGCAAACAAAGGCATGCAATGACTCTACTAAAAGCATAGAACAAAAGTTCCTTAGTGAACATGAGCCAAAAAGGCACAGATGATATGATGGCACCCATGTAAACATTGCAAGTTTTATTAACAGTTTCAGACTTGGTGGAAAAAAGAGCATGGCATAAACAGATTATGATAGCAACTTGGCATGCTTGTTTCACTCATCATAGTGCACTAAATGACATGGAATACATACTATCATGTACTCCCTCCATTCCTAAATATTTGTCTTTCTAGAGATTTTAACAAGTGACTACATACGGTGCAAAATGAGTGAATCTACACTCTAAAAGATGTCTATATACATCTGTATGTGGTAGCCAGTTGAAATCACTAAAAAGACAAATATTTTGGAACGGAGGGAGTAGTAGGCATAAAAATGAAGCTAACCATGTGCCAAACACCTACATAGCATGGTTGAAATAAATCACACAAAAATGACAAAACAACATCATGATGTAAAATGCCATGTTCATGAACTTAATCAAATGCAGAAACTAATTCCACCACTGGATTGGTGGGATTTTTCTACCCCAAAAACATATATAATATGTGGGGGTTACTGTAGAAAAATCCCCACAAATGCTCTAAGATGCAACCTACCTAATATGGCATGAAACAGAAATGGCATCTTCCCTAAAGGGAAGTATCCCGAAATGGACTTTCCCTATTTGGTATCTGGGCCCTTGCTAGAAACGGAAAGCACTGGAAATAAAACAAAAAAATAAAAAAAGGAGAGGGGATGACAGGTGGGACCTGGTCCCCTGGGAGGCTGACGGGTGGGTCCCGCGAGGGCCCACATAGCGGTGACACAGACGCGGCGAAATAGGGGAAAAACAGAGGCGGGCGCCGGCGGTGGACAGAGGACGGTGGGGCCTCGCCGGAGTTGCTCCGGTGACCCTTTGGTGCGGTGGAGGGGCGCAAAATGATCGCGGGAAGATCCCGCACCTCCGGGTGCTGCTAGGTGCACCGGGCGTAGAGGGAAGCGATGCCGGCGGTGATCTACCGAGGCGGCAATGGCGAGGACGAACATGGCGAGGCGTGGGGCTAAACAGGCGGCAAAGTTCTCGGCTCGGACGCGTGCGGCGCTTGGAATCTCCTAGACATGGCAAAAACCGCAAAGGCTGCTCGGAGCACTAGTTTGCGCGAGGTCCGACTACGGCACGATCGGGCGCGAGCAGCAAACGGCGACAGACTGTATAAAATAGGGGGGAGGATGGGGAGGAGCGCAAGCTCACCACGAGCACGTGGGTGCACTTGGCTGGCCAGGAGGTGGACGGAGACATCGACGGCGACAATCGAGCAGGTTCAGCGGCCGGAGTTGAAGACAAGGAAGAAGAGGTCGCTGCAGGGGCTCCAGCTGCACGTAGTCGATGACGGGGACGTCCCCGGCGACGGGGAAGAAGATGGACAAGGTTGGAGAGGCGAATGTTGACGCGGTTCACGCCGGCGACGAGCTCATGCTCCCAGATGCGCTCGGGACTCGGTCAAAACGACGGATCTGGTGGCTATACCCACCAGGCGACTGCGGTGGCGGATGAGGGAAAACCTAGGAGAGGCACGGGACAAGGAGTGGGGGCTTAAAAGGGGCTACGGTGAGCAGCGCAAGCTCGTGCGCTCTCGTGCTCGCGGTCCCCATGGCAATGGGAGAGGAGAGGGAAAAGGTGGGTGCGAGGAACAGGGTAGGCACTAACGAGCGGGGCCGGCTGCGCCACCTCGTGAAGCGCTAGCGGGGGTAGGCTCAGGCGTAGCTGAGAAAAGCAAGGAGGGGAGAGAGAGTAGGCTGGCTAGTGCGTTGTCCCTGCTGGTGCGTGGGGGGGCTAGCTGGGCCGGCCTGGGAGGCCGAGGCCCAGGTAGGTTGCTGCTGCTGGGCTGCTCTGCTGCTAATATTTTCCCATTTTCCTCAGACGGAAAAACCAAAAGGAAAAGCACAGGGACTTTGGGAAGGTGTTTGAGAGTTATAACAATATCCTCGGGATCCTGAAATTATGCACTATTGAATAAAATTGGTTTGAAGATTTTTACAGGAAGTAAAATAATTCAAGTTTGAATTGAATTCAAACTTGAGCCTTTTTAGAACCTAACCAAAACAATTCCAAAACAGGTAAAACTTGGCAGAGGGATTTAGGACATTATGCCAGATTTATTGGGGAAAATTGAACATTTATGGAGGCAGGAAAAAATGTCACTTGCAAAAAAATGGGGGAAAGGAAGGAAGGGGAAGAGATGATGCAAGAGACACACATGGGCATGCCAGAAGGCAACATGCATGACTAAGACAATGCACAACAACATGGCAAGGAACATGATGCACCACATGATAACAACATGAAAGAACAAATGCAAGATGACAAGTAATGACAAGATAATGCCAAAAGGGAAACAAGGCAAACCCAAAATGAAACCCACAAAGAGGAAAAACACTTGGTGTTGACCATGACAAGCCTGGGTGCATCTCCAAATATGGAAGTTTTACATCTCGGGTGTTACAGCACTCCACCACTACAAAAGGATCTCGTCTCGAGATCTAGGACTGAAAGAACTCCGGATATTCAGAACGGAGGTGATCCTCGTGCTCCAGGTCTATGTACAAAAAGCAAAATGACACAATGCATTAATGCCAAAACTAAAAACTAAATAGTTGTTACATTTCATATAATTTCTTACCGCCGCATGACGAAAACTCGGCTGGAAGTAAATGCCGAATAGCTTGCCAGTTGCAAGGCTGCTGGCGCACCTTGACTTGCACAGTCGACATGGTGGTGGTGGTCGCTCCATTTTCCTAAAGAAATATGAGCAAAGAAAACAATAACTTCGCATGGGATGATTGAGGGAGTCCTGGATTAGGGGGTGTCCGGATGGCCCGACTATACCTTCAGCGGGACTCCTGGACTACGAAGATACAAGATTGAAGACTTCGTCCCGTGTCCGGAAGGGACTTTCCTTGGCGTGGAAGGCAAGCTTGGTGATACGGATATACAGATCTCCTACCATTGTAACCAACTTTGTGTAACCCTAACCCTCTCCAGTGTCTATATAAACCGGAGGGTTTTAGTCCGTAGGACAACATACAGAACAACAATCATACCATAGGCTAGCTTCTAGGGTTTAGCCTCTCTGATCTCGTGGTAGATCTACTCTTGTACTACCCATATCATCAATATTAATCAAGCAGGATGTAGGGTTTTACCTCCATCGAGAGGGCCCGAACCTGGGTAAAACTTCATGTCCCTTGCCTCCTGTTACCATCTGGCCTAGACGCATAGTTCGGGACCCCCTACCCGAGATCCGCCGGTTTTGACACCGACATTGGTGCTTTCATTGAGAGTTCCTCTGTGTTGTCGCCGTCAGGCTCGATGGCTCCTACGATCATCAATGGCGATGCAGTCCAGGGTGAGACCTTCCTCCCTGGACAGATCTTCGTCTTCGGCGGCTTCGCACTGCGGGCCAATTCACTTGGCCATCTGGAGCAGATCGAAAGCTATGCCCCTGGCCGTCAGGTCAGATTTGGAAGCTTGAACTACACGGCTGACATCCACGGGGACTTGATCATCGACGGATTTGAGCCACTGCCGAGCGCGCCGCACTATCACGATGAGCATGATCTAGCTCTGCCGCCGAACAGTGTCCTGGAGGCCGCACCCGCATCGGCTTCGACAATTAATTCAGAGCCAACTGCGCCGATCGAGGATGGGTGGTTGGACGCCTCCTTAGGGGCTGCAATCCCAACGGCGATCGAGCCGAACACCAGCCCCGCACTCTGAGAGACTCGTGACTCCAAGGAGCCGGACTCCTCTCCGGACTCCGAACCCTCTACGCCCCTGCCGATCGAATCCGAGTGGGCGCCGATCATGGAGTTTACTGCTGCGGACATCTTTCAGCACTCGCCTTTCGGCGATATTCTAAAGACACTGAAGTCTCTCTCTTTATTAGGAGAGCCCTGGCCAGACTACGGTCAGCAAGGTTGGGGTACGGATGATGAAGAAATTCAAAACCCACCCACCACACTTTGTAGCCACTATCGACGATTTAACCGACATGCTCGACTTCGACTCTGAAGACATCAACGGTATGGACGCCGATGAAGGAGACGATGAAGAACCAGCGCCTATTAGGCCCTAGAAAGCCACCTCATCATATGACATATACATGGTGGACACCCCAAAAGAAGGAGATGGCGATGGAACAGCGGAGGATGACCCCTCCAAGAAACAGCCTAAGCGCCGGCGTCAGCGGTGCCGCTCAAAATCCCGCCAAAACAAATATGGTGATTCAAGCACAGGAGATAATAATACTCCTGAGAGTGCCGAAGAAAACCCCCTCCAGCAAGATTCAGCACAGGAGGATGGAGAAACCAGCCCTCTTGAGAGAGCGGCAGACAGAGAGGTCGAGGACAATAATCATATGCCTCCCTCCGAAGATGAGGCAAGCCTCGACGACGATGAACCCGTCGAGCAAGAGCATTTTCAACGCAGGCTTATGGCCATGGCAAGAAGCCTCAAGAAAAAATAGCAACAGCTTAGAGCTGATCAAGATTTGCTAGTCGACAGATGGACTGAAGTCCTTGCGGCCGAAGACCATAAACTCGAACGCCCCTCCAAGAGCTACCCAAAGCGCAGGTTGCTACCCCGATTAGAGGAGGAAGCACTTGATACGGCCGACCGGCCACCTCGTGGCTGCGATAGAGAGGACTCTCGGCCCTCCACTCAAGCCGCACCCCTTACCAAGGCACGGGAAAATGCGCCAAACTTGCGAGATATGTTGGAGGACAAGGCAAGGCATACAAGATCGATCTACGGATCGCGTGGGAGCCCCACGACTCGAAACAATAACCGTCACGCCGAACATAAATCCGGTAGGGCCGAACACAGTAGACAAAGCTCATTGGAGCTACGTCATGACATAGCCCAGTACAGAGGCGCCGCACACCCACTATGCTTCACAGACGAAGTAATGGATCATCAAATCCCCGAGGGTTGCAAACCCGTAAATATCGAATCATATGATGGCACAACAGATCCTGCGGTATGGATCGAGGATTATCTCCTTCATATCCACATGGCCCGCGGTGATGATCTCCACGCCATCAAATACCTCCCACTCAAGCTCAAAGGACCAGCTCGGCATTGGCTTAATAGCTTGCCAGCAGGATCAATTAGTTGTTGGGAGGACCTGGAAGCCGTATTCCTCGACAATTTCCAGGGCACTTATGTGCGACCCCCAGACGCCGATGACCTAAGTCACGTAATTCAGCAGCCAGATGAATCGGCCAGGCAATTCTAGACATGGTTCCTAACAAAGAAAAATCAAATAGTCGACTGTCCGGACGCCGAGGCTGCAGCCTTCAAGCATAATATCCGTGACGAGTGGCTTGCCCGGCACCTTGGACAGGAAAAGCCGAAGTCTATGGCAGCACTCACGACACTCATGACCCGCTTTTGCGCGGGAGAAGACAACTGGCTTGCTCGTAGCAACAATATGACCAAGAACCCTGGTAATTCGGATACCAGGGACAGTAGTGGCAGGTCGCGTCGCAACAAGCAGAAGTGCCGCATTAACAGCGACAATGCTGAGGATACGGCAGTTAATGCCAGATTCGGAGGCTCTAAATCCGGTCAGCGGAAAAAGGCATTCAAAAGGAATCCTAGGGGCCCGTCCAGTTTGGACCGAATACTCGACCGCTTGTGCCAAATACATGGCACCCCCGCAAAGCCGGCCAATCACACCAACAGGGATTGTTGGGTGTTCAAGAAGGCAGGCAAGTTAAACACCGAAAATAAAGACAAGGGGATACATAGCGATGACGACGAGGAGCCCCGGCCACCGAACAACAGTGGACAGAAGGGTTTTCCCCCACAAGTGTGGACGATGAACATGATATATGCAACCCACGTCCCCAAAAGGGAGCGGAAGCGCGCGTTAAGGGACGTATATGCGGTAGAGCCAGTCGCCCCAAAGTTCAACCCATGTGTCACACCCTAGCTAGTCATGCATTAGAGTGTTGCATCATGTTTATTCCTTCACCAGAAACCTGAAATGGGGATGACAGAACCCCCAGTCCCCTCTGAAACCAACTAGGGTTTACTAAAAACTTTTTCAATGAACCTGAAATGCCCTTCTAAAATGCCCATCATTTTTGTCTTGGTTCAGAACCTCTGCCAAAAGTGGTGCACATTTTCCTAGGCCATCTTAGGGTTTTTGAATTAAATCATAAATATTTGAATTTGGGCATTTAAAATTATATAAAATATTTAAATGCTCAAATATCTCCAAACTAAAATGTTTCATGTTGGAAATAATCCAACTATGGACCAGGAGTAGTTTGGTGATTTTAGGAGTTGCCTAAGTATTTTATTTAATTCAACAAAGTTGCAGAAGTATTAAAAAAACAGAAAACAGAAAGAAATGGAAAAAACTTACCTGGCGCCCAGCACCCGGCCCACCTGCCGGCCCAGCCCAGCGCCGCTCCAGCGAGCTGCTTGCCGGCCAGGCAGGCAGACAGGTGCCCGACGGCGACCGCAGCGCGCGCCACGCACCTGCTCGCCGCCTCGCCGCTCCCCTCGCACGGTGACGTCGTGGACCAGCCTCCCTCGCTCCCCCGAACCCCCCAGACACCCCCTCTCCTCTCCAGCTCCTCCCCCTCGCGCTCCCCCACCATGGCCGTCGCCGGAGATCCCCTTCAACGCCGTCGTCGCTCCGGTCCATCTCCGGCCACACCAAGGGCTTCGTCGCACTCACTGTGAGCTTAGCCCTCTTCCCCCCTCCTTTTCTTGCTCCCGAGCCATGTAGCAACCTCCCGGAGCTCAACCGCACCCACCGCCGTGGAGCTCGTCACCGACGTGCTCCCGGTCACCCTCCGACCACTCCATGGTGTCCATCATGCTCACCGTGTCACTTAGCACCTAGCTAGCCACTCCCCGAGCCTCTCCGACCCCTCTAGCGTCAAGTTCGTCTTCGGCCGAACCCCGGTGGCCGCCAAAGTCGTCGCCGGCGCCAACTCCGGCCACCCCGACCCCAACGGACTCCACCAAGAGCTGCGGCTCGTCCTCAGCTCCACTCCGGTGGTCTCCGCGACCCATTTGGTGGCCGAAACGGCCAAAACCACTTCCGCCGCCGCGTCGGGCTCGCCGGCGGCTAAACGCTGGTGCAGCCGACCCGGGTTTGACCACGGGTGGGCCCTAGTTGACTCCCCTGAGTCAATGACAGGTGGGGCCCAGCCCTGTTAATTAAACAGGTTTAGTTTTAATTAAACTTTAATTAATCTAATCACACTGACACGCGGGACCCACTGTCAGGTTTGACCCGGACGTGTTCCGTTGACCTGCTGACGTCACACTGACGTCAGGCTGACGCAATAATTGATTTTCTGGAATTAATCTAATATAGGAAATTCCAGAATATAGTTTAAACTTCAAAAATTCATAACTTTTATTCTGTAACTCCAAATCAGACAAATTATATATGAAAAATGATCAGAAAAATCCAATCTATCCATCTGTACTATTTTCATGCATGATTAAACAAGTTAACCTGATGTTTAATGCAGAACAAGGAAAAGCACTTTAAAAGGCCATGTTTGAGTTTGAAATTTGAATCTTTGATTCAAATTGGTACAAACCCTTCTGGTCTTAGTTGCATTAGCCCAACACACTCATATTGCTATGTTTCATGCATGCATCATATTGTTGCACATTGTTTGGTGATGGTTGTGTATCGGTGTTCTTTGCGGCAGGTTCTGCCCCCGAGGAGTACCGTGATTACCCTAACGAAGAACCGTATCAGTGCATCGAACCATCAGGCAAGCAACCAACCATTTGATCATATCGATACAATCCCATGTTCTCGCTCCTGCTCTCTTTTACTGCATTAAGACAACGCGTTTCAAACTGCTGTGTGCTACGGTAGTTGAACCCATTTCCTCTGCATGACCTGTCATTGCCACAGTAACTAGATGAAACCCACTAGCATGTGTAGGAGTTGATTGAGCCATATGTATGTGTTGTTCCTACCTTGCTATGCCTGCTATGCTTAGAGTCGTGTCAGGTCTGGTTCATCTGGGTGATGGCTAGAGTGAAATGATTATGTCGGTAATGAGAGTGGTGTGGTGAACACGATTTGGTAAAGGTATCGATGAGAGGCCATGTAGGAGTACATGGTGGGTTGTTTCATTGAAGCCGACCTTAAGCACTGAGATCTGTATGTGTGATTTAAGATACAGCTACTACCATGCATTGGGCCCTGAAATATGACCCCGCTCGACTTCTTATTCACCCTAGCTCTCTGTCCAGGAGTTGCAAGTAGTTTCTGGTGTTTGTAGCCTACTGGAGGCCGTGGACAGCGCTGACCGTAGGGGTGGGCTGTGATGCGGTAGGTACGTGGCCGGGTGTACCGAATACCCGTTAGGTATCTCGGGAACCCTGTTCACATCGTTCGGGGCCGTATGGGAAACCTCGGCCGGACTCCCTGCGGATGGAACCTGGATAGGCGATAAACCTGGACTAGAGGCTTAAGTGTTTAGGTAGGTCGTGGTCTACACCCACGTCGGCTTTCGCTTGAAGTCTGCCGAGCACATGTCGTGTGCAGACGCTAAGTGGTGGAAACATGTATGAAGAAGTACACCCCTGCAGGGTTATCATGATCTATTCGAATAGCCGCGTCCGCGGTAAAGGACTACTTGGTTGCCTATACAGTTCATAGACAAGTAAATGGAAACTACTAAAAGCCTCAAGATAAGTGTGAGTGCCGAGGATGGCTCTTCCGTGGGAAGACGGAGGTGGATCCTCGGTAGTGTATTGAAGTGGAGAATAGTGGACTCGTGTGCGCAAAACCATTTCAAGTTGGAGTCTCGTAGGTTAGCCTGGCCAAGAGTCAAAGCTGGCTTGCTGCAATAACTCCACCAACCCTTCTTGATAATATGCATGTATGTAGGATCTGATGTAAGTCTTGCTGAGTACCTTTGTACTCATGTTGCTATAATTTACATTTTTACAGAAGACGCTGCAACCCCTTCTGATGGGTTCTACGTAGACGTTGACATCAATGAGTAGGCTAAGGCCCAGGTGGTGATCCTGAGCTTGTGAAGGACCACGTAGTATAGCTAGGCTTTCCAAGCCTCTTTTATTTTACTAGTTGTCTGTACTCAGACAAGTTACTTCCGCTGCTGGTTTGTATGACTGTATGACTTGAATGCTGGGTCGTGTGACCCGTACCTGTGTGTATGATTATGTATGGCTCCCTGAGCCTTAAATAAAGTACTTGTGTCGTAGAGTCATGTTGTGATGCCATGTTGTATTTGCACATATCGAGCATACTGTGTGTATGCTATTGAAATGCTTGGTATGTGTGGGATCTGACTATCTAGTTGTTTATCTTTAGTAGCCTCTCTTACCGGGAAATGTCTCCTAGTGTTACCACTGAGCCATGGTAGCTTGCTACTGCTCTGGAACACTTAGGCTGGCCGGCATGTGTCCTTCTTCGTTCCTGTGTCTGTCCCTTCGGGGAAATGTCACGCATTGAGTACCGGAGTCCTGTTAGCCCGCTACAGCCCGGTTTACCGGAGTCCTGCTAGCCCAGTGCTACAGCCCGGACCCACTTGCTGATGACCGACACGTTCGTTGCTGGGTCATGGATGCCTGTCCCTGTAAGCACTGTGCCACTTTGGGTTTACGACTAGTCATGTCAGCCCGGGCTCTTTATCATATGGATGCTAGCGACACTATCATATACGTGAGCCAAAAGGCGCAAACGGTCCCGGGCAAAGGTAAGGCGACACCCGTGGGGATACCGTGCGTGAGGCCGCAAAGTGATATGGGGTGTTACAAGCTAGATCGATGTGACATCGAGTCGGGGTCCTGACAGCGTTGGCATCAGAGCCGGACTGCCTGTAGGTTCTCCAAGCCAAACTGGTCGATGTTGAGTCTAGAAATTCTTTAGTTATATGTAGGGGAATTGTTTGTGGGTTGGAACGTAAGGCTCTTTTTACTCCTTTATCTTATGACATTCTGATCTGAGTCAGTCTATTCTTCCACCGGGGGTTAAGGAATTAGGATCTATTCTCTCTATCAGGATCACGTGTTACTAATCAGTAGTACCTTATAGGTTTGATGGTTACAAGCCTAGTTCAGTTCTACTACCACATTATGTTGCTAGGATGGACTCAGAACTTTGATATGATGATGTTGAGTGTGAATGAAATCCTTTGTCAATTGTCTCAAATCCTTCTTGAGCATTTACAGCTGTTATGCTGCCGAAATTTTGCTAGAAATTCTAATGCCTTTGCATTATGATTGTGTTTTCAGATGGCCACTCGCGACCTCAATCAAGTGGTTCGCCTGACTCGATGCCTAGATGTACCCGGTCATACCGCCATGTTGGTCAGGATAATGACTGAGGCTGGATACCGTTGGTATCCTGAGTACACGGTCGAAGAGCAATTCCGAGACTTTAATCAAAGCCAGTATCTCTGCACTGTCAGGATATTTCCATCTTATCCTGGGTCCACCGAGCCCCTTCACTGCTCCTATGGACTCGGGGTTACTATTGAGATGGCTGTGCAGGACGCCGCCTACTCTATGATGACCATCATGCGAGTCAGGTCTGGCCTATTTCGGGACTCTGATTTCCGGTATATGCCAGGATCACTTCCGGGAGCACAAGGGTATCTCCAGGCTATCTATGCTGACCCCACTCAGGAGGATTCACGGACTCGCACTACTGCTGAGATGCTCGAGGATAAGGACCGTGAAAATCGGGCCTTGAGGTTAGAGCTCTTCAATACCCGTGCTGACCATTGGGCCACATTGACTCGGTTTGCACCGGCGGTGCAAGCTGGATATTCGGATATGCGCGATCTCTATCCTGTGAGATCTGCTCTGCCAGACGTGATGGGTTGGCGTGATGTAGGAGGCATCACCCCACCTCGCGGTCCCCGCAGGCCACCGTCTGTTGGTCCAAGACCTCATCCTAGTCCCTATGGTCCACAAGCTCCGCGAGATCGTCTGTTTCCGGATGATCATGTTGAGCTTCCAGGCTATGGAGGTGACTTCTACGAGGACTACTACGGATCGGTTTGAGTTAGTAGTAGTATCACTAGTTCGTGTTAGCTGTGTCGTCTATCGTCCTGCGTGACTCGTGGGATATGACCTAGTTTGTATCGCCTTCCGGAGGTGTAGGAAAATAATGTATAGGAGCTTGGAATGTTTCCGATGAGATGTAATCCTCTTTTCACCGTAATAGTACCTTGTTTGGTCTTGTGCTAAACCCTGTATGGTGTGTATGACGATGGAATAAAGAAGCAGTTTCTGTATCTACCATGTCATACGGATGATCATCTTGCATTCCGAGTTATTCCTTACATTCTGTATCCTATGTCGGAATTTTATCATCCTGACTAAATCATTGTCTTGTTTACCTAGGATGGTCAACACGCGCACTAACCCTGCTCCTCAAGAGCAGGCTGAAGGCAGTGAAGTCAGGAATGCAAATCTGCCTCATCCTCCTTCCCTAGCCGAGGTTATGATGGAAGCCGAAAGAAACAAGCGGGAGACCAACCGTTTGTTGGAGCGTATTGAACAGAACACGGCACACCATCAGAGGACTAACGTGGTGTCACTCAGTGATTTCATCAAGTTACATCCACCCACGTTCCACCACTCCGTCGAGCCTCTCGACGCTGATGACTGGCTTCGCAGTATTTCTCACAAACTGCGTTCCGCGCTGGTAGCGGAGGCTGACAAGGTCACCTTTGCTGCATATCATCTTGAAGGCCCCGCCAGTCTATGGTGGGAGAATTATGGAGCTATGCGCCCAGCGGGCCATGTCACTACTTGGGCTGAATTCAGCGAGGCTTTCCGTGAACATCACATTCCGGAGGGTCTCATGGACCGTAAACGTGAGGAATTCTGCAGTTTCACTCAGGGCCGACTCTCTGTGGATGCTTACAGCAGGGAGTTCGGTAACCTCGCACGATATGCAACTGAGGAAGTTTCTACTGATGCCAAGAAGCAAGCAAGGTTCCGTAAGGGGCTTAGTCCTGAGCTTCGCCGCGACCTCCGTCTGCATGAGTGCACATCTTTTCAGAAACTTGTTAACAAGGCCATCAGTGCTGAAACTGGTCAGACTGATTATGATGCAACACGCAAGCATGGCCGTGACATGGGTTCCTCATCCGGTGCTGGTCCTCAGAAGCGCCGCGTGTGGGTGCCCAACACCGCCCTGCCACCCAGGTTCACACCGAGGCCATCTTTCCAGGCGCCTCGCCCTGTTCAACAGTCTGCACCAGCCAAGCCCTATGGGGGTCCAACCAACAATGCTCCTCCACGTACCAGTTCCGTGACTTGTTTCAAGTGTGGGGAATCTGGTCACTATATGCGTGAGTGTCCCCAGACCAACCCCAACCAATCTGCTAAAGCTGTTGGCCGTGGCAAGCCGACAGGGAAAGTGTTCCACGCCAAGCCGGCCACCGCTACACGTGGCCATGTCAACTGTATCTCTGCCGAAGAAGCTCAAGAGGATCCCAACGTCGTTCTCGGTACGCTCCTTGTTAATTGCCACCCGGCATCTGTTCTTTTCGATACAGGAGCCTCTCATTCATTTATATCCGAGAACTATGCTCGTTTGCATAACACCGCATTCTGTAACATGCCATCCACTATGGAAATTTCTACTCCCGGTTCTAGATGGCAGACCTCCAGGGTAAGTTATGGAAATGAAATCCAAGTCGACAGACTTGTTTTCCTTGCATCTTTGATAGCTCTCAAATTTTCAGATATTAATATCATTTTGGGTATGGACTGGATGTCAGCTCATCATGCCAAAATTGATTGCTTCTCTAGGACTGTTCAACTCACTCATCCTTCGGGGAAGATAGTCAATGTCTTGACCCGACTAGCCGAGCGACAGTTATATTCTCTTAACGCCAGCCCTTTGCCAGACCTTGAGGACGTTCCGGTAGTCCGTGACTTCCCGGATGTCTTCCCAGAGGAATTGCCAGGTGTTCCACCTGACAGGGATGTTGAGTTCGTAATAGACCTCATTCCAGGAACCGTTCCGATTGCCAGAAGACCCTATAAGATGGCACCACTAGAACTAGCCGAGCTTAAGAAACAACTCGATGAGTCCTTGAAAAAGGGTTTCATCCGACCTAGTTCATCTCCGTGGGCTTGCCCCGTCCTCTTCGTCAAGAAGAAGGATGGTACGGACCGGATGGTTGTAGATTATCGACCTGTCAATTTGGTCACAATCAAGAACAAATATCCGCTTCCCAGGATCAACGACCTGTATGATCAGCTCGCTGGATCCTCAGTCTTCTCCAAGATGGATTTGAGGTTGGGCTACCATCAAATCAAAATCAGAAACGGGGACATTCCTAAAACGGCTTTTGTTACTCGTTATGGCCAATACGAGTACACCGTCATGTCTTTCGGTTTAACCAACGCTCCAGCCACCTTTTCTCGGTTAATGAACTCAATCTTCATGGAGTATTTGGATAAATTCGTCGTGGTTTACCTAGATGATATACTCATCTACTCCAAGAACGAGGAAGAACATGCCGAACATCTAAGGCTAGTGTTGAAGAAACTTCGAGAGCACCGCCTTTATGCCAAGTTTTCCAAATGTGAATTTTGGTTGTCAGAAGTGACCTATCTGGGTCATGTAATATCTGGTAAAGGTATTGCTGTTAACCCTGAGCGAGTTCAAGCCGTCCTTAATTGGACTCCACCTGAATCGGTCAAGCAAGTTCGGAGTTTCCTTGGCCTAGCGAGCTATTGTCGTCGCTTTGTCGAGAACTTCTCCAAAGTTGCTAAACCTCTAACTGAACTCCTTAAGAAGGATAAAAAGTTTGAATGGACTCCACAATGTGAGCACAGCTTTCAGGAACTGAAAAGACGCCTGACTTCTGCTCCCGTTCTGGTACCGCCAGACTTCTCTAAGGACTTTGTTATCTACTGCGACGCCTCGCGACAAGGACTAGGCTGTATTCTCATGCAAGATCGACATGTAATTGCTTACGCCTCACGGCAATTGCACCCACATGAGGAGAATTATCCTACTCATGATCTAGAGCTTGCAGCTGTAGTCTATGCACTTAAAACCTGGCGACATTACCTCCTCGGTAATCGTTGCGAAATATTCACTGATCACCAAAGTCTGAAGTACATCTTCACCCAACCGGATTTGAATCTCAGGCAAAGACGTTGGGTCGAGTTGATCACAGATTTCGACTTAGGAATAACTTACACCCCAGGGAAAGCCAACGTCATGGCTGATGCACTAAGTCGTAAATCTTATTGTAACAACCTGATGTTACAACAAAGTCAACCGCTTCTCCATGAGGAATTTCGGAAGCTTAACCTTCACATTGTTCCTCAAGGATTTCTTTCCACCTTGGTGGCGAAACCTACTCTTACGGATCAAATCATCGCTGCCCAGAAGCGAGATAAGGGAATAGCTAAGATCAAGGAGAACATTGCTAGCGGAGGTGCTAGTTGTTTCTCCACAAATGATCATGGTGTTGTGTACTTTGAGAACCGTTTAGTGGTTCCCAAGAACCAGCATCTACGACAGTTGATCCTTAAGGAGGCTCATGAATCTCCTCTCACCATTCATCCGGGTAGTACCAAGATGTATCAGGACCTACGCCAGAGGTTCTGGTGGACTAGGATGAAGAGAGAAATTGCTCAGTATATTGCTAATTGCGACGTCTGTCGTCGTGTAAAAGCAGAGCATCAACGGCCTGCTGGCACCCTTCAGCCCCTAGCTATTCCTGAATGGAAATGGGATAAAATTGGTATGGATTTCATTACCGGTTTTCCCAGGACCAAGAGAGGGAATAATGCTATCTTTGTCGTTGTCGATCGTCTTTCCAAAGTGGCCCATTTCTTACCTGTTCGTGAGAGTATAACCGCTAGTCAGCTGGCAGACCTATACATCTCCCGAATAGTGTCTCTCCATGGTGTTCCTTTGGAAATTAACTCGGATCGAGGAAGTCTTTTCACCTCTCGATTTTGGGAAAGTTTCCAAAACGCTATGGGAACCCGCCTTTCCTTTAGCACCGCTTTTCACCCTCAATCGAGTGGTCAAGTAGAACGCGTCAACCAGATTCTAGAAGACATGCTTCGAGCCTCTGTTATCTCTTTCGGAATGGAGTGGGAGAAATGCCTTCCATTTGCCGAATTTGCTTACAACAACAGCTATCAATCTAGCTTGGGTAAAGCCCCTTTTGAAGTTCTCTATGGACGACGGTGTCGAACACCCCTTAACTGGTCAGAGACCGGGGAAAGACAATTCTTTGGCCCGGATATGATTCATGAAGCAGAAGAGCAAGTTCGCATCGTTCGTGAAAAGTTGAAAACAGCCCAATCTCGTCAAAAGAGTCAATATGACCGAAAACATAAGGCTATGACTTTCGAGGTTGACGAGAAGGCTTACCTTCGGGTTAACCCTCTGAAGGGAACCCATCGTTTCGGTATCAAAGGCAAATTGGCTCCTCGTTACATTGGACCTTTTCGCATTCTCGCTAAACGAGGAGAAGTTGCCTACCAGTTGGAACTACCTCCGCACCTCTCCAGAGTCCACGATGTCTTCCACGTTTCTCAACTCAGGCGTTGCTTCTCGGATCCTATCCGTGGAGTGGACTACGAAACGCTTGATCTCCAAGATAATCTTACATATCGAGAGTACCCCATTCGTATCCTCGATCAGGCCGAGCGTACCACTCGACGTCATAATATCAAGTTTCTCAAAGTTCAATGGTCGCACCATTCTGAGGATGAAGCAACTTGGGAAAGGGAGGATCGTCTTCGACTCGAGTATCCCGCCTTCCTCCCGGAGGAACCCAAATCTCGGGACGAGATTCTTTTGAGTGGGGGTGAGTTGTCACACCCTAGCTAGTCATGCATTAGAGTGTTGCATCATGTTTATTCCTTCACCAGAAACCTGAAATGGGGATGACAGAACCCCCAGTCCCCTCTGAAACCAACTAGGGTTTACTAAAAACTTTTTCAATGAACCTGAAATGCCCTTCTAAAATGCCCATCATTTTTGTCTTGGTTCAGAACCTCTGCCAAAAGTGGTGCACATTTTCCTAGGCCATCTTAGGGTTTTTGAATTAAATCATAAATATTTGAATTTGGGCATTTAAAATTATATAAAATATTTAAATGCTCAAATATCTCCAAACTAAAATGTTTCATGTTGGAAATAATCCAACTATGGACCAGGAGTAGTTTGGTGATTTTAGGAGTTGCCTAAGTATTTTATTTAATTCAACAAAGTTGCAGAAGTATTAAAAAAACAGAAAACAGAAAGAAATGGAAAAAACTTACCTGGCGCCCAGCACCAGGCCCAGCTGCCGGCCCAGCCCAACGCCGCTCCAGCGAGCTGCTTGCCGGCCAGGCAGGCAGACAGGTGCCCGACGGCGACCGCAGCGCGCGCCACGCACCTGCTCGCCGCCTTGCCGCTCCCCTCGCCCGGTGACATCGTGGACCGGCCTCCCTCGCTCCCCCGAACCCCCCAGACACCCCCTCTCCTCTCCAGCTCCTCCCCCTCGCGCTCCCCCGCCATGGACGACGCCACCATCCCCGTGCCTTCGTCGTAGCCGTGCTCCCCGCCACCCGTGCGTCCTCTCATCGTGTCCAGGAGCTCCGCCGCTGTCCACTCCATCGAGCAAGCCGAGCCCCGAGCGCTCGCAATGCCCGAGTCCACCGCAACGACCTCGCCCGAACCGCCGTCGCCGGAGATCCCCTTCAACGCCGTCGTCGCTCCGGTCCATCTCCGGCCACACCAAGGGCTTCGTCGCACTCACTGTGAGCTTAGCCATCTTCCCCCCTCCTTTTCTTGCTCCCGAGCCGTGTAGCAACCTCCCGAAGCTCAACCGCACCCACCGCCGTGGAGCTCGTCGCCGACGTGCTCCCGGTCACCCTCCGACCACTCCACGGTGTCCATCATGCTCACCGTGTCACTTAGCACCTAGCTAGCCACTCCCCGAGCCTCTCCGACCCCTCTAGCGTCAAGTTTGTCTTCGGCCGAACCCCGGTGGCCGCCAAAGTCGTCGCCGGCGCCAACTCCGGCCACCCCGACCCCAACGGATTCCACCAAGAGTTGCGGCTCGTCCTCAGCTCCACTCCGGTGGTCTCCGCGACCCATTTGGTGGCCGAAACGGCCAAAACCACTTCCGCCGCCGCGTCGGGCTCGCCGGCGGCTAAACGCCGGTGCAGCCGACCTGGGTTTGACCACGGGTGGGCCCTAGTTGACTCCCCTGAGTCAATGACAGGTGGGGCCCAGTCTTGTTAATTAAACATGTTTAGTTTTAATTAAACTTTAATTAATCTAATCACACTGACACATGGGACCCACTATCAGGTTTGACCCGGACGTGTTCCGTTGACCTGTTGACGTCACACTGACGTCAGGCTGACGCAATAATTGATTTTCTGGAATTAATCTAATATAGGAAATTCCAGAATATAGTTTAAACTTCAAAAATTCATAACTTTTATTCTGTAACTCTAAATCAGACAAATTATATATGAAAAATGATCAGAAAAATCCAATCTATCCATCTGTACTATTTTCATGCATGATTAAACAAGTTAACCTGATGTTTAATGCAGAACAAGGAAAAGCACTTTAAAAGGCCATGTTTGAGTTTGAAATTTGAATCTTTGATTCAAATTGGTACAAACCCTTCTGGTCTTAGTTGCATTAGCCCAACACACTCATATTGCTATGTTTCATGCATGCATCATATTGTTGCACATTGTTTGGTGATGGTTGTGTATCGGTGTTCTTTGCGGCAGGTTCTGCCCCCGAGGAGTACCGTGATTACCCTAACGAAGAACCGTATCAGTGCATCGAACCATCAGGCAAGCAACCAACCATTTGATCATATCGATACAATCCCATGTTCTCGCTCCTGCTCTCTTTTACTGCATTAAGACAACGCGTTTCAAACTGCTGTGTGCTACGGTAGTTGAACCCATTTCCTCTGCATGACCTGTCATTGCCACAGTAACTAGATGAAACCCACTAGCATGTGTAGGAGTTGATTGAGCCATATGTATGTGTTGTTCCTACCTTGCTATGCCTGCTATGCTTAGAGTCGTGTCAGGTCTGGTTCATCTGGGTGATGGCTAGAGTGAAATGATTATGTCGGTAATGAGAGTGGTGTGGTGAACACGATTTGGTAAAGGTATCGATGAGAGGCCATGTAGGAGTACATGGTGGGTTGTTTCATTGAAGCCGACCTTAAGCACTGAGATCTGTATGTGTGATTTAAGATACAGCTACTACCATGCATTGGGCCCTGAAATATGACCCCGCTCGACTTCTTATTCACCCTAGCTCTCTGTCCAGGAGTTGCAAGTAGTTTCTGGTGTTTGTAGCCTACTGGAGGCCGTGGACAGCGCTGACCGTAGGGGTGGGCTGTGATGCGGTAGGTACGTGGCCGGGTGTACCGAATACCCGTTAGGTATCTCGGGAACCCTGTTCACATCGTTCGGGGCCGTATGGGAAACCTCGGCCGGACTCCCTGCGGATGGAACCTGGATAGGCGATAAACCTGGACTAGAGGCTTAAGTGTTTAGGTAGGTCGTGGTCTACACCCACGTCGGCTTTCGCTTGAAGTCTGCCGAGCACATGTCGTGTGCAGACGCTAAGTGGTGGAAACATGTATGAAGAAGTACACCCCTGCAGGGTTATCATGATCTATTCGAATAGCCGCGTCCGCGGTAAAGGACTACTTGGTTGCCTATACAGTTCATAGACAAGTAAATGGAAACTACTAAAAGCCTCAAGATAAGTGTGAGTGCCGAGGATGGCTCTTCCGTGGGAAGACGGAGGTGGATCCTCGGTAGTGTATTGAAGTGGAGAATAGTGGACTCGTGTGCGCAAAACCATTTCAAGTTGGAGTCTCGTAGGTTAGCCTGGCCAAGAGTCAAAGCTGGCTTGCTGCAATAACTCCACCAACCCTTCTTGATAATATGCATGTATGTAGGATCTGATGTAAGTCTTGCTGAGTACCTTTGTACTCATGTTGCTATAATTTACATTTTTACAGAAGACGCTGCAACCCCTTCTGATGGGTTCTACGTAGACGTTGACATCAATGAGTAGGCTAAGGCCCAGGTGGTGATCCTGAGCTTGTGAAGGACCACGTAGTATAGCTAGGCTTTCCAAGCCTCTTTTATTTTACTAGTTGTCTGTACTCAGACAAGTTACTTCCGCTGCTGGTTTGTATGACTGTATGACTTGAATGCTGGGTCGTGTGACCCGTACCTGTGTGTATGATTATGTATGGCTCCCTGAGCCTTAAATAAAGTACTTGTGTCGTAGAGTCATGTTGTGATGCCATGTTGTATTTGCACATATCGAGCATACTGTGTGTATGCTATTGAAATGCTTGGTATGTGTGGGATCTGACTATCTAGTTGTTTATCTTTAGTAGCCTCTCTTACCGGGAAATGTCTCCTAGTGTTACCACTGAGCCATGGTAGCTTGCTACTGCTTTGGAACACTTAGGCTGGCCGGCATGTGTCCTTCTTTGTTCCTGTGTCTGTCCCTTCGGGGAAATGTCACGCATTGAGTACCGGAGTCCTGTTAGCCCGCTACAGCCCGGTTTACCGGAGTCCTGCTAGCCCAGTGCTACAGCCCGGACCCACTTGCTGATGACCGACACGTTCGTTGCTGGGTCATGGATGCCTGTCCCTGTAAGCACTGTGCCACTTTGGGTTTACGACTAGTCATGTCAGCCCGGGCTCTTTATCATATGGATGCTAGCGACACTATCATATACGTGAGCCAAAAGGCGCAAACGGTCCCGGGCAAAGGTAAGGCGACACCCGTGGGGATACCGTGCGTGAGGCCGCAAAGTGATATGGGGTGTTACAAGCTATATCGATGTGACATCGAGTCGGGGTCCTGACACCATGGTCCTACTGCCCGATCACCTTTGATCGAAGGGACCATCCCACTAGCATCCGTCATGGAGGATTCGCCGCATTGGTTCTAGACCCAATTATTGACGGATTTCATCTCACTAGAGTCCTTATGGACGGCGGCAGCAGCCTGAACCTGCTTTACCAGGATACAGTGCGGAAAATGGGCATAGATCCTTCGAGGATTAAGCCCACCAAAACGACCTTTAAAGGCGTAATACCAGGTGTAGAGGCCAACTGTACAGGCTGAGTCACACTTGAAGTGGTCTTCGGATCTTCGGATAATTTCTGAAGCGAGGAGTTAATCTTCGACATAGTCCCATTCCATAGTGGCTATCATGCACTGCTCGGGCGAACCACATTCACCAAGTTCAATGCGGTACCGCAGTACGCATACCTTAAGCTCAAGATGCCAGGCCCTCGAGGAGTAATTATGGTCAATGGAAACACCGAACGCTCCCTCCGAATGGAGGAGCACACGATGGCCCTTGCAGCAGAAGTACAAAGCAGCCTCTCCAGGCAGTTCTCCAGTCTGGCCACTAAACGACCGGACACCGTCAAGCATGCCCGTAGTAAACTACAACAAGACCGCCTGGCACGATCCGAGCAGGCGTAGCAATGCAGCCCCAACCCCAGCCCTCGCAAAAAGGCGACGCCAGCACTTCGCGTACATAACTACGCTCTAGAGATACCATGGGTACAGGGGGAGGGGCACCATCACGGCACGCCCGAAACACGGCTTAAACCATACCAGGGGCTGCCGATTTTTTAAATTTCTCTTACTTTCAGGACTCCATCCTTCGGAAGGCCTGTTCGGCAGTTCAATTGCCGCACAAACGATGCAAGAACCAGGGAAGCAGACAAGCCACGCCACATTACGGAACTCCCAGGTGGTCTCTATCACGAGCAGTATACCTGTTTCGCATATTATTCCGCAGCTTTCCCTTGGAACGGACATGTTAAATAGTCCAACCTTTTGCTTATCGCATTATTTGTATTGTTCTGCTTTGATCGCAGCCCTCTTTAATAAACAATGCATAGCTTTTGTCTATTTTTGCATTACTCTTTTTTTAATATATGTTCCTTAATGACATGTTGCACCCGTACACTTTGGTACGGCCAAAATACGCCAGGGGCTTCAGTACCCCTCAATATGGTGTGAGAAGTCCGAACACTTTAACAAGTGCGGCACCCCGAACTTATAGCATTATATGCATCAACTCCGAATCATGTCTTGGGTCAATAGTTGGGTTTGCCCGGCTCCTATGTTTTGGTGCCTTACGTTCCGCTATATCGGCTAAGGTAGCACTAGGAGAACCACTGCGATTGTGCCCCAGTTGAGCTGGGTCGAGCACCTCAGTGGAGAAAGCTAAAACTGACTGTCATGATGAAGCGAGAGCCGGTCGCTGTTCGAGAGGTTTTTCGAGTCCCTAAAGACTTATGCCGCTTAGAGCGAGGAGTCGGCTCTGTCCGGCCAAGGCGTGGATAGTGCCCCGAACTCGGTCTTCCGAATACCAGGGGCTTCACCGAAATTTAAAATTATAGAATTCTATGGCTAAGTGAGAGTGTTCAGGCATTATAGTCTGATTTCCTTGTTCCTTGTGCTGAGCGCCTCCCTCGAAGGACCCAAACATGGGAAAAAGAGCGCTTAGGTTTATCCCCGAACACCCCAGCACTAGCGGCACGGGGGCAGAAGCCGATGACTCGCCATCTCTCAGAATTGATAAACAGCCGCACAGAAGGTAATATTTTAAATTCCAACAGCATTGCTTAGCGCATATGAACAAGTTTTCAGCGCATAGGACAAAACGAGCGAGTTTTACTCAAAAAATACATCCTTGGAACATTCGTCCGCCACAAGGCAGGCACCCTTCAGAACATCCTTATAGTAATTCTCGGGCTTGCGATGCTCTTTCCCCGGCGGTGGCCCGTCCTTCACAAGCTTCTCAACATCCAGCTTGCCCCAGTGCACCTTAGCATGGGAAAGGGCCCTATGGGCACCTTCAATGCAGACGGAGCGCTTGATGACTTCGAGCCTCGGACAGGGCCCCACCAGCCGCCGCACCAGCCTGAAATAGCTCCTAGGCAGAGCCTCTCCAGGCCACAACCAAACTATGTGGCCCTTCATGGCCTGTTCGGCCGCCTTGTGGAGCTCGACCAGTTGCTTCAGCTGGTCGCTGAGGGCACGGGGTGTCCGTCCTCACCGTACTGAGACCAGAACACCTTCTCTGTCGAGCTGCCCTCCTCGGCTCGATAGAATGCGGTGGCATCGGACACACTCCGGGGAAGATCTGCGAACGCTCCTGGAGAGCTCCGGATTCGGGTAAGTAACAAATAACTCACGTTTATGTGTTTGCTTTGCATAAAGAATGCCTTACCCGCCGCTATCTTCTTCACCTCATCCAACTCCTGGAGGGTCTTCTGGGATTCGCCTTGGTAGACTTGGCATTTTCAATAGCTGCCGCGAGCTCGGATGCTCGCATCTTTGAGTCAAGCTCCAAACTCTCATGTTTTTTCATGAGAACCTGGAGCTCTTGCCGCACCTTGCCAACCTGGGCCTCATACTTCTCCCGCTCGGTGCGCTCCGTGGCCGCCCTCTTCTCGGCCTCGAGCAGCGCTTGCTTAAGGTTCGCCACCTCAGACGTGGCCCCTACAATAGCCACGATAATCCTGTCATTTTTTGCAATTGCACCTTTATATATATATATATATATATATATATATATATATATATATATATATATTTAAACAAGGTATTTCTTACCTTCATTGTCCTCGAGCTGCTTCTTGGCACGCCCGAGCTCTTGCTCAGACCGCTCGAGGTTCTGCTTTAGCGTGTCCACTTCCGCAGTCAGTGCGGCGGGCGCAAGCAGAGAAGCCTGCATACGCATATTGACTCCTTTTTGTTAGACTCCTATGAATTTTATTTGATCCTCTATACGGCTTTTCTTCTCGAACGCCAAACAGAGCATCAGGGGCTACTGTCTATGCGGTAATATTATTTACACATTCTTTACTTACCTCAAAGCCTATTAAAAGGCTAGTACAAGCTTCAGTCAGTCCGCTCTTGGCGGACTGAACCTTCTGGACGACCACACTCATAATGGTGCGGTGCTCCTCGTCGATGGAGGCGCCTTGGAGCGCCTCCAACAGATTGTCCGGCGCCTCCGGTTGGACGGGGGTCACCGGCACGGTGGGCTTGCTCCTCTTGGAAGGAGGTCCCCCGCTGGACTCTGGAACCTTTGAAGGTTCCGGTGCGGTGTCCGACCTAGAGCCGGACTTGGAGCCCTGGGGGGTTTCATCCCCTTTACTCCTGTAGTCTGGGAGGTCGCCTTGCGGCGCCTTCAGGACCACCTCCTCCCGGCTTGGAACCTGTTAGGACAACACTTTGGTGTCGTCCGTAGGACGGGGGGAGGAAGCCGTCGGAAGCGAGTTCACATCCGATGAGTCCAGTGAGCCGCTCGACGACACGTCGAGCCGGTCTTTGGGTGGGCTGCATAAACATATTCAACATAAGGGAAAGTTGTGCAATAAACGAATACTATGAATTACTCTGGTATCCGGATACTTATGATTTTGCCAGGGGCTTGGCCCTGAGCGGCCAATCCTCTCCGCCGTCGTCGGCGTCTGTGGAGTAGTCCGGAGGAAGGGTTTTCCCCTTCTTGGACCCTTCGGCCTCCCCAGTTGGGGCGGCCTTCCTTTTCTTCCCTTCCCCCGCTGGAGGGGGAGGGGTCTCTTCTTCCTCCTCCTCGTCTTCATGGGAGGAGTGCATCTTGGAGTCGTCGGATGAGGGATCCGACACCTCCAGGCGCCGGGCACTCTTTCGAGTCCCCGTGGCGTTCTTCTTGGCCTTCTTCTCCAGCACCACATGGGGTGCCGGAACCAGCAGCTTCGCCAAACGAGCGTCCGCTGGGCCTTCGGGCAAAGGAGTCGGACAGTTGATCTATCCGGACGTCTCCTGTCCATCATGTCAAAGGTAAGGGAGCTTAGATCCCGCATGGAGTCAAACTATGAAAAACTGATACCCTGTAAAAGGAAAAAAACAGCTTACTGCATGAGCGTGACGCTGCGTACTAAATCCGCGATCCTCGGTAGCGGATGCGGGGGCCTCGGCGCCCTTGAAAAGCACCTTCCAGGCATCTTCGTACGTCGTGTCGAAGAGCCTGCTCAGAGTTCGGTGCCGCGCCGGGTCGAACTCCCACAGGTTGAAAGCCCGTTGTTGACACGGGAGGATTAGGCGGATGAGATAACCTGGACTACGTTGACAAGTTTGAGCTTCTGGTCCACCAGGGTTTGGACGCATGTTTGGAGTCCGGTCAGCTCTCCTTTTTTACCCCATGACAGGCCCGTCTCCTTCCAGGAGCTGAGCCGCGTAGGGGGTCCGGATCAAAACTCGGGGGCTGCGACCCATTCGGGGTCGCGCGGCTCGGTGATGTAAAACCACCCCGATTGCCACCCCTTCAGGGTCTCCACAAAGGAGCCCTCGAGCCATAAGAAGTTGGGCATCTTGCCCACCATGGCGCCTCCGCACTCCGCCTAGTTGCCGCGCACCACCTTCGGCTTGACATTGGAAGTCTTGAGCCATAGGCCGAAGTGGGGGCGGATGCGGAGGAAAGCCTCGCACACGACGATAAACACTGAGATGTTGAGGACAAAGTTCGGGGCCAAATCGTGGAAATCCAGGCCATAGTAGAACATGAGCCCCCGGACAAACGGGTGAAGTGGGAAGCCCAATCCGCGGAGGAAATGGGGGAGGAACACCACCTTCTCATGGGGCCTAGGGGTGGGGATGAGCTGCCCCTTTTCGGGAAGCCGGTACGTTATGTCGTTAGACAAGTATCCGGCCTTCCTCAGTTTTTTGATGTGTCCCTCCGTGACGGAGGAGACCATCCACTTGCCTCCCGCTCCGTACATGGCTGGAGAAGGTTGAGGTGGGGAGTGCGGACTTGGGCGCTGGAGCTCGAGTGTGCGAGAATGGATAAGCACGGGAGGAAGGAGGCGTAGGTGAAAAGGTGGATCCTTATCCCCTTATATGGGTGGACGCAACTACATGTCCCCACCAGCCTGGTGAAACTCGCTTATCTCCACGCGCTGTAATCAATGGCGCGGTTGGGTTACCCACGCCCGTATTGATGAGAATCCCAGAATAAGGGGACACGATCTCTGCTTTAACAAGACGTGCCAAGGAAACCGCCTCGCATGATGCGCTGAGGTGGGATAATAAAACGACTCGGATAAAGGCTTGGCCGTGGTGTGTCACACAACGGAATACGTTAGCAGATTAGATTTGTGTAAATGTTATTCTCTCTATGGCAATATGTGGAAACTTATTTTGCAGAGCCGGACACTATCTTTGTATTCAAAATCTTCTATGAAGTACTTGGAGGAGGAACCCGCCTTGCAATGCCGAAGACAATCTGCGCGCCGGACTCGTCATCATTGAAGCCTGGTTTAGGGGCTACTGAGGGAGTCCTGGATTAGGGGGTGTCCGGATGGCCGGACTATACCTTCAGCCGGACTCCTGGACTATGAAGATACAAGATTGAAGACTTCGTCCCGTGTCCGGAAGGGACTTACCTTGGCGTGGAAGGCAAGCTTGGCGATACGGATATACAGATCTCCTACCATTGTAACCGACTTTGTGTAACCCTAACCCTCTCCGCTGTCTATATAAACCAGAGGGTTTTAGTCCGTAGGACAACATACATAACAACAATCATACCATAGGCTAGCTTCTAGGGTTTAGCCTCTCTGATCTCGTGGTAGATCTACTCTTGTACTACCCATATCATCAATATTAATCAAGCAGGATGTAGGGTTTTACCTCCATCGAGAGGGCTCGAACCTGGGTAAAACTTCGTGTCCCTTACCTCCTATTACCACCCGGCCTAGACGCACAGTTCGGGACCCCCTACCCGAGATCCGCCGTTTTTGACACCGACAATGATCATCAAGCTCAACATGCAAACAAACATAGCAAACTAGCTTTGACTATTCTAAACCCAAGAAACTATCCTATATCAAAGTGTTATATATGACCAGAGGCATATATCAACTAAAAACTATCAACTATGTCTAAATTTTTACTAATCAGTTAATCATATCAACTAAAAACTATCAACTATCATATCTCTCTATCTCTGTCTCTCTCTATAAATGTTGCATATCAACTAGCCTACTAAATCAACTAAATCAAAATGTTCTCAATCAACCTAATCAACTAGCCTACTTAATCAACTAAATCAACTAGCCTACTAAATCAACTAAATCAAAATGTTCTAAATCAACTAAATCAACAAGCCTACTAGATCAAGTAAATCATATCAACTAAATCAAAATGTTGCATATGAACTACCCTACTAAATCAAGATGTAGCAGGGAGGAGGGGTTGTGGATAGAGGAGGGACGAGGGAGAAGGAGGGGTGACTGGAGGAGGGAGGAGGCTTGAGGACAGAGGAGGAAGGTGGAGCGAGGAAGCGCCGGCCGGGGAGGAGGGCGGTCGGCGAAGGATTACCGAGTCCAGGGAGGAGGAGAAGGAGGTGACGATGGTGCAAAGGGAGAAGGGGTAGGCGACGGCGGCCGGTGGGGGAGGACCGGCGCAGGGGGGTTGAGGGGGGAGATCGAGCGAGTGTGAGTGGAGAGAGGAGAATGAGGGGCGGCCGGTTGGGGAAGATAGAATGGCTTAGCAGTAGCGCACTATAGAGAAACGCGCTAATGCTAAAGAACCTAGCAGTAGCGCCTTACACCCAAAACGCGCTACTGCGATGTGTAAACATGTAAAAATATACATAAAAAATACATTGATCATCAATGATCTCTTTGTGTACAATTAGAAACCGGAGAAGACTCATATTGCGGCCACAAATTCTACACACGGAGTTCAACAAAGACCAAGTGGTTGTAATAGTTGAGAAGTAACATATTTAAGGTGGTAAAAACCCTGTTCACGGAGCGAGGTGGGACTAAATTTTGTAGTAAACTTAGCAGTAGCAGTTATAGTGTGAATGCACTACTTCTATGATCTGTAGCAGTATCGCTCTTTGTATTGAGGCGCTGCTGCTATAACTAGCTTCACGGCGGGGTCATGGCAATTATGGCAGTAGCACGGCTTATCATAGGCGTGCTACTCCTACATCCATGTCAGCAACGCGTTTCGTCAGCACGCGCTACTGGTACGTAGCAGCAGCGCCTTGTTTTAAAGAACGCTCCTAGTAAGATTCTGTGCATTGGCTTTTCCCTGGTAGAGCTCCCACGATGTGCGGTCGGTATGGCCCGCAGGCGGCGGGCCCTACCTGTCAGCGAGCAGCTAGAAGAAGGTGCACCCCAAGGAGTCAGCCATGAGGACGGGCCGAACTCTAGCAGGCGACCCTCCCTCCCCTCAGAGTCTACGCGCCATTAATCTGATGAGATGGGGAGTGGCTACAGTAAGCGCCCACCAGGCGGCAGGACTGTATCTATACGTCCCTCGACGAGACTGTCGTCACCAAAGGCAAGGCTACAGCAAAGGGCAGTTAGCGTGGCCCACAGGAGGCGGGCCCACCTGTCGGCCAAGTTCCTGACAGCCTTCAGGACCCACCAATTGGTGAGCCCCAACAACCGGCGGAGAAGCCGACGCCTAGAGACACTGTCATCCGGGTCCTACACCCAGACAAATTACCATTGTACCCCTGGGGGTAGGCCTAGAGCTACCTTATTGATGTTAGTCATCACGTAGAGACCCCGCAGAGCAGGACTAGGGGTGTTATCTCCATGGAGCGCTCCGAACCTGGGTAAGACTCGTAGGCGTTCGAGATCTCGCTCACTTCCGCTTCCAGGGCCCGACGACGTACTCCTGTCCCCATCCATGATAAGCCACCCCCTGGCATATGTCGCTAGATATCCCCGACACATTATCTGTGCAAGAAACATTTAACTTGATCAGCCCAAGACCTAAGAAACTTTCAATAAAATGATATTATGTTTCAGAATACTCGGCATGTAACTTTGATTCTCGTGTTTTATAAGGATATGCTAGGAAAGACTAAAAATTTATCATACTATGAAACTATTTTTCATCAAAAAACTAACGTTCTAACCTGACAAAACAAATTTAATATATTAGAAAAGGCGCATCTCAGTCTGATCTCCTATAAATACTAGGAGGGCGTGAGGTACCATTGGTACATCACCTATAAATACTAGGAGTCATCGTCCATGAGACTAGTAAGAACGGTTCCATCGCAGTGAGGTTTCAGAGCAAATACATGCTCTAGCCTTGGACAATGCGGTAGTAGCTGCATATCACGTTAGTTTCAGCCTTCTCCCCATGCTGGTCCACAAGATAGTCCTTGTTGCCAAGCTCCGGCTGCGTTGCCATTGGTCGGAGCAGATTGCCCTTCACTCTCCGTATTTCTTCATGAACTCATTTAAAACAACATATTTGACTAATTTCAAAGAATTGCAAAACAAAATTTTCGCTCATTTCGGAAAAGCGATTTAAATTATTTTTTTGCAGAATAAGAAGTTGATCCCCACTACTAGCAATTCTCTCAACATGCAACCTATCCACCTCAGCTTCCTGCCACATCACCAATTATTTTCCCATTTAACTAATTTTGTCCCTATATTTTCAGACTTAAGTTACAACTGAAGCCCAATGGTCTCTACTCGCAGCAGGAAAAAAGCCCAAACGTCAAGCTTAGAAGAAGAACAGCCATCCGACCCCCCACCCCTGCTATGTTGTTTGTTCGTACTCCTCTCTCTCTACTTAAATTAAGGATCAGTCTTTTCCATTTCCCACTGCAATAGTGCGCCGCCTAAGAAGAGATCTATGTTTGTGCCCTCCGTCACGATCGCCAGTCCGGTACGGCATACGGTGGCTCTCTCGGCTCTCTTGGACTGCGGTTTCATAATGGCACGAAACGATCTGGTGCTCTGTAACGTTAGTGTTGCTTCTTTTCCTTTGTTCCCCCTCTCTCGTGTGCCTTGATTGAAATTTGAATGCATCGGTGAGCCATCCCTTTTGGTTTTCTACATTTAATCTATGGGTATTTGTCTCCAATGTGAGCTGGATTTTTTATTCGTAAGTTGCAATCAATATGCTTTGTGCGCCGGTAGCTCTTCCAGTTCACTCATGAGGTTAGTCCAGATTCCCCCTAATTGCAATCCTCCGCTATTGCCTTGCTGCCTCACTGCCGCAATAACTTACAGATGAGTTGCTAATATTTATGTGATGTCTCATGAGTTAGTTCACAAATAATTGAATACATCCACTTTTATGGAACAACCATGCAGAAAAAATTGTTGCATTCCCTTCGCATCCACTCTGAATTTCTATTGGCTCAAGTGAATGCGCACCCAAATCAGAACATTATTTGGACTAAGCTAACACATGCACCTAAATCTTAATCCTGTCTAGATTGAGTCAAAAACATGCACTTTATAAGATTCCCGCGGAACTAATTTAGACTTGAGGTGACTAATTTTATTCCTACAGATCTATTAGACTTGAGGTGGCCTTTTTTATTCCTGCACATGGCTGTTTGTTAATGGCAAGTTCTGCAACATTTCGACAAACTGTACAGAGGGAAGTCAACTGATTGCCAGATTTATCCTCACATGGAATTATGTTCACCAACTTATATATATATTACCATGAATTTCCCTTACCAGTTATGCAGATAGTCATCTCAAAGAATTCGACACACTGATTAGATTTCCACATGTAGTATTACATATTAATCTTATATTTTTTTCTTCAACTCTATTGTTTAAGTCTACTTTTTGTTGCTATGCATTGGTTAACAGTCTGATTTGGTGGAAAGTACACATATTTTCTCTACGCCTGAGTAAGATCCAATTATACAATCGATACCTCGATATCTCTCTTGCTTGCTAACTATTTGCATCCATGTTTTCTTAGTTGTTTCACAGTAAAGTAAGTATGATTCATCGTCAACATGGATACAACTGCATGTATATTTTCTCTTAGATATAGGCTATTTTATACATACACTTACTTTACGGGAGGTCTAAGATATTTGATTTGAAGATGTAGGTTAAAGAAGCTACATGTTCTTGGTATCCATGGAGTCAAACAGTATTGCTGGATCAATTTACATTCACGTGGTGTGGTCATGAGATATACTTTGAAAGTAGACATTTAGCTGAAAGTAGACATTTTCCCAATTTTGGTGTTTTCTGTTGTATTCTTTGTTGCCGAACCATATTCTTATATGGTTTAGTTTGGTAGAAGTGTCAGTTTTTCACTCTTTCTTTTGCTTTTCCCAGTGATCGGCGTTGTGCTATACATAGATGTCATGATAGACAATCATTTATTCGTCTTCTATTTTAGATTCATGTTGCTTGGCTAAGATATAACGTGATGTCTGGTGAAGCTACTAAACCAAAACCAAATCGAAAGGCTTTGCCTCCATTACTCTTTAAGTAGTGGTAATGACTAGATTTTCTCCACACATTGGTTTATCTATTATTCAGTGGGTCAGTGTAAGTAGCTTGCATATCATATATATGTGCATGTATTTATAACACAAGTAAGAGTTTAATGCCTTATATTATTTTTCTAAAGAAGAACATTCTACATGTATACCTTTTTCCTCTAATTGCAAGACATTTTAATGTTATGTACAATTACACTTTATAGAGTTTGCTAATGTATATCTACATGTACTTCTATTATTGATAATATGTTTGAATTATATTTATTAATATTCAGTCCAAATTGTTTGCACTATGAATGCCGCGACAACGCGCGGGGTATCATCTAGTTTAGTTAAGTTGTGTGCCTTCTCTATCAGCGTCAAATTAATTAACATGTTTAATTTCAAACTAACCTAATTAAAAATAGTGGAGGCCCATCCGCCAATTAGGGTTTGGTGGGGGTTAATGGTTAACCCATGCGGGGCCCACCTGTTGGTGACCCAACGGCGGTGGCACCCCGTGGTCGAGGCGTCGGTGACTAGAACATCGGCGGCGCGGCTTGGACGGCGTCGGAATTTGCCTGTGGGCCGCTTAAATGGGCGCGGCCAGCCCCGTTCAAACGGACGGAGCGAACCGCAACGTTCTACGGCATAGGCGCGGGCTGAGGTGGTCCACAAGGGCGGTGGTAGGGAGTGGAGTGGTAGCCGACGCTCGTCCTTGCACATGCGCGAGGCTAAGGTGTGTTAGCAGGCTGGCTGAGGGGCTCACAGGCCTCCTAGGAGGACCAGGAATGCGCTGCCATGCTCGGCGTCAACGGCCGCGAGCCCTGCCATGGCAGCAGCAAGATGTGGGAATCATGGAGTTACGGCTATTGTGGGGCGCGCGCAAGAGCTCGAGTTCGAGCTCGAGGGGGAGGCAGAGGGGAGGCGTGGCTCACCTAGAATGCGCAGGGAGGCCCGTTGATAACTGGGAGTGCAGGACGACGGCGAATCGACAACGAGCTCATGGTGGCCGACGTAGACGAAGACGACGAAGGCAGCGCAGATGCAGGTCCCCGACTCGAATGGCTCGGTGCATGAGATGTGGCCGAGTGCGGCGGAGATCCCGGACATGACGAGGAGGCACAGGGACGACGGTGAGCGCGGCTACGAGGCAGCCATGGTGACGGCGACATTTGGGAAGGTGGGGAGTGGCGATGTAGAGTGAGGGGGAAGTGGGAAAAGATCTTGGGGGGATGACAAGACCGAGGGGCTCGTCCTTATCCTCTCTGCGCTCCAGCGGCGCGGGGTGGCGACCTGGTTTGGCGGAGATGGATGGGCATGGGCGCCTTCAATTGCGGCATTTTCTATTTAGCGTTGCAGGCACCAGTTATAGCTATTTCCGCACACCGGTGTCTGCAGCCGTGTTAACTCGGTCTGGCCCATCTTTTTCTTCCGTTCCTTCCTGTCGCGAGGACAGGAAAGGCGTGCTTTGGATGGGAATCGATCCCGCGATCTCATGGTCGTTCGCCTCATACACTAACCACCGCACTAACTAGATTAGTTTCCCAAACTACTGCTTCTTTACCTTTTCTTCTTATAACGATTCCTTTTTCCTTTTTATTCAAAACGGTTTTGTTATGTTTTTTGTTCTTTTTCTTTTTTTCTTCTTTTCGAAACGGCTTTATATTTCTTTTGCTAATTTGAAAGAACTATTTTTCAAAATTGTTGAACTCTTTTTTAAAAATCAGTGAACTTTCTTTTACAATCGATGAACTCTTTTTCAAGATCGATGAACTCTTTTTCTAAATCAATGACACTTTTTTCAAAATTGATGACTTCTTTTTCTAAACCGATGAACTGTTTTCACAATCCATGAATTTTTTTTCAAAAAGGATGAACTCTTTTTCAAAATCGATGAACTATTTTTCAAAATTCATGAACTTTTTTCAAAATCGATGAACTTTTAAAAAAAATGGATGAACTCTTTTTCAAAACCGATTAACTGTTTTTCAAAATTGATGAACTTTTTTAAAATTCGCTGAACTGATTTCAAAATTGATGATCTTTTTCCCAATTTGAAAAACATTTTTCAATTTTTGTGAACTTTTTTCCAAGTTTGATGATTTAAAAAAATGGATGAAGGTTTCCAAATATGTGAACTTTTTTTAAATCTTGATTTTTTTTGTGAATTTTTTGTTTTAAGTTTGGATCTTTTTTCTAAAGTCAACGGTTGACCAGTCAGTCAACTGGTCAACCATGACTATACGAACAACCCTCGAGGCTCTCGATCGAGCGACGGACCAGGCGGGGACGAGTTTAGCGAGTGACTGGGTGTGGTCGCCACATGGGCCAGCCCATGATTTGGCGGCTGCGAGCGCCAGCTCCCTTAGCTGGCGCCAGAAGCGCCAACTAGGAGCTCCCTTCGATCGCCCTCCTGTACGAGGAGGTAGGAGGCGACCAAGGGGGTGGGCTCGGCTGTCACGGGCCTGCCCCTGTGTACCAAGGCCCAGGGGACAAGTGGTTTTTTCTGTTCCTTTCACTGTTTCCATTTTTCATTTATGCTTGTATTTATTTTAAATAGTAAATGACTTTTATATGGAACTTGGCCAATAATTTACATTGCAATTTTAGGCCCTTCACAAAAAATCTAGGAGACATTTGAAATATTTTGGATTTTTGTAATTCGGAATAGCATTTAAAAATGCTTATTTAGCACTATTTTAATGCTACATCCCAAACAATTAAACAAGTGATGTCATTTTCCTCAACCATTATTTGTTTTGGAATATGGGGGGGGGGTCCCCGGATAGGCAACGAAACACGGATCCCTTTTCAAAAACATCGGGGTTGGCAACGCCCTCAATCCGACCCGCCCCTGGTCGGCTTCCCAGCGGTAACCGGCCAAGCCGGCAGACGCATTACAGTCGGCCCCCACAGGACGAACCTCCATCGACAAATGAGCATGGCTATAGTGCACCGCCCTTTACGCCGGTCCCAGCTGGCTTGGCTGTCGTGCGGACTAAGCCACCACCTGGGGCGGGCAGCGTGTCAGGGGCGTAACCTTGTAGCAAGCCGGCACAGCCGCCTCATGACATCTAACACAACATTCCTACAATACCCAACAGCCAGCCGCACCCGTGCCCGGTGGGCCTGGTACGGCCCGCACTCGACGAACCCGACAAGACCCACATCCGGCAGACTCGGCAGCCCTGGCGGCCCGCAGTGCCGCTCCTAGACACTGACATCCCGGCCCCGCGCCAATGTAACTTTAACATTGTAACCCTGGGGGGTTGGCCAATAAAACCACCCAGGAGGTGTCCATGCAAAGGGATTACGCAATCACTGGTAGAACACACAAACACACGTAAGGGGAGCAGCCTATGCATAGGCCTGTCTTCCTTCTTCCCCGGAATAGCCTAAGGAGCAATCCCGTATCCACCTCATATAAAGCACACTATGCTAGATTAGGGGTGTTATCTCTCCGGAGAGCCCCCAACCCGGGTACGTCTTGTGTCTCACGGTTGTTCGAACCAACCTCGCTTGCGGAGCCCACCGGTTGCCTCTTGTATATCCCTCTCTAAAGCCATCCCATGACATCTGCCGTGAGCCCACCATGACAGTTGTCGCCCTCCATGGTGCAGCTTGAGGTGCCGGCTGCAGATATGTTCTAGACGGGGCCCTTCGCTAGCTCTGGCGACTTCATGCACGGTCTGACCCCTGCACATCGCGCGGTGCCGGCTGGCTTCACTGACCCGTCTGCTGCCTCCCTCAGCGCATCGCACGTCTCCGCCACGCTCGCCCGCGATTTGTACCCCAGCGGGGTTCTCGACATCACCGATTCGCCTGTCCCCCTCGGCGACGACATTTATGCCGAGTTGGCGGATCTTTGCATCCAGGTAGAGGTGCTCGTCACCGAGTCTGGCTCCACTTCGTCCAGTGCTGCGAGGAAGGCCACGGCCATGAAGGTCGCAGTGGAGTGCGCCAGCACGGCCGAGCAACTGCGCACCATGATGAAGAACCTCAGCTTCCCCATCGCCACCGACATCAATGCCACCAAAGCTGCCCAGGCCCGAGCCCAGCTTGAGGAGGAGCTCAAGCACCTACTGGATGAGGCCGCGACGCTTGCTGCTATGCAGTGCCGATTGAAGTCCGTCAAGTTGGAGCGAGACGCCGCGTATTGTTTCACGTCAGCCGTGACTGAGCCTAGCTGGGTTGCCGAGGTGTGGACCTGTGTCGCCACCATCGGACGTGCAGTGGGCGCGATACCGCCCATCTATGACACCCCATCGAGAACATGCGCGCCACACAGGTGGCCACTGTTGGCATGGAGCAGCTGCAGGGTCAGGAGCTGCAGGAGCGCCTGCAATGCATGACCGAGCTTTTCAGCATCGCGAACTCGCACTAGGACAGCCTCGACTGTCCCGCTGGATCCGTCTCGCGCCGCACAAAAGACCCCGAGTAGCCAAACACGACTTCTTCTCCGCCCCGTAGCAAAGCCCATTCCGGCCGGACCCGAACCCAGCGCGACTGTGCCCTGACGGCTGGCGACGACTTAGGCAATGGGTCGGCTCCTGAAGCCTGATGCCAGCAAGACCCTCCCCCAAAATCTGGCCGGTGTGGCCGTTCGGCTTTTGCCGACCTGGTTCCCCGCAGCCTAGCTGCAAGCTGGCTGGGACCGCGCGCCACCGACGACACTGATGCCTGCCACCGCATCGAGTAGCTCGCCCTCTCCCTCGAGTCGGAGGAGGACAACGCGGTCGGTCAGGCTAGGTTCGGCCCCAGTATCCGAGATGAGCCCTTCCATAAGGGATTCACGCTTCTCCATGACACCCCATGTACAATTGCACCGTCAAGTCGGAGGACTGGCTCATCGACTACACTACCGCCATCGGTATCGTAGGCGGCAACCGTTACCTAGCCGTGCGCTACTCCCTACTCATGTTGCAGGGCTCAGCCCAGACGTGGTTGAACAGGCTGCCTGCTGGCAGCATCAACTCATGGGTTGACTTTGAGCAAGCCTTCATGCGCAACTTCACCAGCACCTGCACGCTGCTAGCTCACCATGTGCGTCCAGGGCCCGGACGAGACCATCCGTCAGTACCTTGCATGTTGGACCGAGCTCCGAAACAGCTATGAGGGGGTCTATGAGGTGTAGGACATCCAGTACTTTGTGAGCGGTTGCCGGGATGGCATCCTGCTCAAGCACAAGCTCATGCGCTCCGAGCCAACCACCATGGCCGTACTCATGGTCATCGCGGAAAAGTACGCCAACACCGACTCCGCCATGAAGATCCAAGTGGTGTTCGATGAAGCCGGCAAGGCAATGTCTGCACCACCCCAAGCTGGCTAGCGAGAACAGCCGCTAGCAGAACAAGTTGTAGAACAACAAGCGCAAGACCGAGCAGCGGTCTCCCCGCTACGACAACCGCCTCATCGCAGCCGCCGACCAGGCACCCACTGCCGAGCCATCCGGCAAGTGCCCATGAATCGTCAAGACAGCATGGCAACCCGCCATGAGCTTCGAGGAGAAGCTCGATGCCCCTTGCAAGCACCACAACGGTGCAAAGCCGTCTACGCACACACTCCAGTAGTGCGCCATCACCAAGCGCATCATGCGGGGCGACATCCAGCCGCCTCCGTCTCCCGCTCTGGGCAAGGGGCAGCCACCTCCGCCTAGTCCCCCTCCCCGTCAAATGGCGCCATGCGCGATGAAGTCTCCCCCGACCAGAGCGCAAGCTACGTTGTCTTCACCAGTCGGAGCGCCCGATCAGCTGGACCTAGGAAGAGCACCCGGCCATCATGGCCAACCCGGGTGGCTACGCGACCCCACCATGTCTATCCCAAGCGCACTTGCAAGTTCTTGTGAGTCCTCATCGACGGCGCCGCCAACATCAACATCCTCAACCGCGACTCCGTGACCAAGCACGGCCTTGAGGCCAAGGATCTGGAGCCAACCCGGATGGTGTTCCACGGCATCGTGCTGGGTCTCTCCTCCTCCCCCATCGGCCGGATCTGGCTTGACGTCCTGTTCAACACGAGCAATCATTTTCGACGCGAGCCTCTCTAGTTCAAGGTGGTGGACTTGTCCAGCGCTTACCACGCCTTGTTGGGCCGGCCTGCGCTGACGAAGTTCATGGTGGTTCCCCACTACGCCTACTTGAAGATGAAGATGTTGGGTCCAAAGGGCCTCATCTCTGTTGTCGATGACTACAGAAAGTCCCAGGAATGCGTCCAAGCCGCCGCCAAGCCGGCCGAGTCACTGGTCATAGCCGAGGAGTAGCACCAACTCGACCGGATTGTCGCACTAGCCGGCGAGTAACCAGCTGTGCCGGCTTCGGCCAAGGAGTCGGTTGGCGAGGCCTCATTCTAGCCGTCCAAGGACACTAAGAAGATCCCGCTCAACCCGGAAGACCCCAGCTGCAGCAAGTACGTTGTTGTGGGCATCCGCCTCAGCAGCAAATAGGAAACCGAGCTCGTTGACTTTGATAAGGACATCAATACCATTGTTACACCCACAACCCCTGCTGCTATACATACTTGACCAATTACTAGAGCTTGTGCACACCAATTAAATTATCAGGTACTTCCGTTTCTTGGTAATGATTCTAATGTTCATGAGAATATGATGCTGCCTAAATTGGATACATTTGTTTTGCTTAAAAGTGAAGGGCCTAGCACGGATAAGAGGGATGAACACTTGAGCAAGACCAAGCATGGAGATGATGGCACGCGCAAGGGGAACAAGAACAGAGTTACAAGTGATGATTTTAGGACTTTGAAGCCACCATAAGGAGTGCATGAAGCCTTGGACGAAATATACAATATGGCACTTCATAAATTTCATCTAGAGGGTATTCTAGGTGCTGTGTCACCTTATTATTGGGCCGGGCCCATGTATTTTCGAAATACTTAAGTATAGGCTATTTTTAGAGTCCGTATGTGTGGGGAAACAAGAGTTAGGGTTGGTTTCAGACCCCTCCACCAAGGGCCACAAAATTCCCCCCTCTTCCTCCATATACACAACCCTTAGGGCATTGTTTAGACTTTGGGTTTTGTTTAGATTAAAGTTTGCCATAGCTGCAACTTCGCGTACTTCGTTTGTGTTCAACGACCAGACAAAGGCATCACAGAACCCCACCTTGATCAATAAAAGCTTTCGTCTTATATTCGCAATATCCAGATTGCAATCTTAGTTTCTTGCTTCCTCTTCGTTTGCCTGCAAGAAACAGACCATCATGATCAGGTTGATCGTGCTTCGGCGTGGTCAATAACCTCTCAGAGTTGTTTTAGCAATTGCTAAGACGCGGCGTCCTCGCACGTTCATATTCGGATCGTCAAAGTTGACTCCCTCCAAAACGATAACCACCATCTCATTGAAATATGGGACACCTTTGCCTCTATCAAGTGGTATCAAATATCCACGTTGCTTGCTGAGATTTTACAGTTTTTCCTAGTTTAGGTCGAGTCTGTTCTTCATACCTATAATCCACGAAAAATGCAAAAAAAAATTAGGGTTAGTTCATCATATCCGAACCAATCCGAGCCTTTGCATAGTATTTTTATAGTTTTTCTTTGTTGAATTTGTGGTTGCATCGTCATGTCGAGTTGTTGGTCTTAGCGTCTAGTCCCTTAGAGTTTCAAGTTCTGTTCACAGGTTGTCACGCGGCCGCCGCACCATCGTCATCATCATTGCTATATACCACCACCCCACCATATACATCATCGCTGCCATATACAACCACCAATCCGAGTCCAGATATACCATCGCCATATACAACCACCAATCCGAGTCCACATATACCATCGCCATATACCACCACCAATCCGAGTCCACATATATCATCACCATATAGAACAACCAGTCCGAGTTCCACCAAAGTCATCTCCGCCACCTGTCCTAGTCCGAGTCCAGTATTTGTTCCTTTATTTTTGACTTCCAGATCACGCGATACCACGAGTTGTGACCAAGTCAGACTCCCCAACTTCCGTGCTACCCGCAATAGAAAAATAGTTCCAAACTAAAAAACTAAGTCTGGAAAATTCTGGCTAGGCAGTGTTTAGACCATTTGTAGACTTTTTCGGAAAAACATTGTTGCGGAGCAAAAAAAGAGAGGAAAAAAAGAAAAAAGGAAAAAAAATCAGAGTGCTCCTCCCTTGTTTACATGTCGCACCGTGATTTCGTTCGTGTTCTAGGCTCACGTCTCTAGTACGGTCTAGCCTAGGACCAGCACAGTACCGTCGTTGAACGTTTATTCAACTTTGCATATATGAATTTATTATTGCTGAAATTTTTGCTACCATATCATAAGCCTTCCCAGCTCCACATACATCTACATCATGCGTTTGACACCAACTGGCAATCGCTCTATCCAATCTTTGAGAGTTTTGACTTCAACGGTTGCCGATCACCACCTGCTGCTTGGTAAAAACTGGTAAGAATTTGAGATTCGCTTGACGGATTTGTGACTGTCCACCACACCACCACCACCACTTCCTAGTAGTCTGTAGGACCATATTCTTGTGTGTTTCTATTATTGCTAACCATGACAGGATCACAAGCCGATGAGACTGACTGGGAGAACATGACGAACAAAGAGTTACATGATAAGTTTTAGCAAATGATGAGTGGACAGGTAGAAGATGTGACAAAAAGATTTGAAGAGGCCATGGACAAGATAGATGGCATTGAGAAGACGTTCAAAACAAAGCTCCATAACAAGTTTAATGAATTGCTAGCGCGTATTCCACCACCACTGCCAGCTGCACCTATCGCACCTCTACAACAACAACAACAACAACAATAACAATAACAACAACAACAACAACAACAACAACAACAACAACAACAACAACAACAACAACAACAACAACAACAACAACAACAACAACAACAAAACAACAACAACGTTGCCTTCCAAATCAAATGGAACGAGCACTGCGTATTCCCATTGACCCTGGGCAAAATTCTGATGCCGCTGTTGATGCTTCTGTAGCTCCTGCTACTACTTCAGAGGTGGAGGACCATTACGAGGATGAGGTTGATCAAAATAAGAACTACATGCAACCACCACCACCACCACCACTAGGTCGTCCTCAGGTATATCAATGCAACGGTAGGGCTGCACCACCACCTGAGGTACGAGATCATGACCTTTTTTCCTAAACTGAAGTTGAATATTCCACCATTTGAGGGTAGATATGTTCCTGATATATATCTTACTTGGGAGTTAGAAACTGAACAACGTTTTAAATGTTTACAATATCCTGAGGACAAATGTGTTCCTGCTGCTGTTTGTGCTTTCACTAGTTTTGCATGTGTTTGGTGGTCTGAACATTGTAGATTATATCCTATTCCAGTTACTTGGGCGGCTTTGAAAACTGCTATCCGTACTCGTTGGGTTCCACCATATTATCAACGTGAATTACTTCAAAAATTGCAGCGCTTAAGACAAGGAATTTTTTTTGTAGAAGAATATTATCAGGAATTACAAACTGGCATCGTTAGATGTGGTATTGTTGAGGAGAATGAAGCTTTGCTTGCACCTTTTATGGGTTGATTAAATAGAGAGATTCAGACCATTCTAGAGTATAAGGAGTATAATAATATCACTCTTTTATTCCATCTTGCTTATAAAGCTGAACGTGAAATGCAGGATCGACATGCATTGGCACGAACTACCTTTTCTGCAGGTCGACCTTCCTCATGGACACCGCGTGCATCCTCTACTTCCACATATTCTACTGCATCGACACCTCCATCCGTGATACAAGAAATCAGGCACAACCACCGCTATCTAACAAGAGCACACATGTCGGGCCTGTACAGAGCTCTTTTTCTTCCATGGCATCAACAGGGCACACAAGTGATATTATTTGTCGTCGTTGTAAGGGAAGAGGTAATTATGCGAGAAAATGCAAATGTCAGCGTGTGATGATTGCTACTGAGGATGGTGGGTATGAGTCCGCTAGTGAATATGATGAGGAGACTTTGGCTCTTATTACAAGTGAAGAACACGGTGGAGATGATTCTGATCATGAGACGCAATACATGGCTGCTGAAGATACTGATAGGTATGAATTTTTAGTTGCTCAACGTGTTTTGAGTGTGCAGGTTACACAAGCTGAGCAAAATCAGAGGCATAATTTGTTCCATATAAAGGGAGTTGTGAAGGAAAGTTCGCGTCACCATAGATGGAGCGAGCTGCAATAATTTTGCTAGCATGGAGATGGTGGAGAAGCTATCTCTCACCACAAGACCACATCCACATCCTTACTATATCCAATGGTTCAACAACAGCGGCAAGGTTAAGGTAACACGTATTGTTCGTGTCTAGTTTAGTTTCTCTACATATGCTGATTATGTTGATTGTGATGTGGTACCTATGCAAGCATGTACCTTATTACTTGGTAGACCATGGCAATTTGATAAAAATTCTATACACCATGGTATAACACAATCAGTATACTCTTGCTCATAAGGATAAAAATATTACTTTACTTCCTATGACTACTGATTCCATTTTGAAAGATGATATTAATAGAGGTAATAAAGCAAAACAGGAGAAAAATAAGAGTGAAAATCAGATCGTGGCAAAAGAATTCGAGCAACAAATGACGCCTAATAATAAACCATCTAGTGTTGCTTCTGAAACTAAATTGAAAAGTGCATGTTTACTTGCCACCAAATCTGATATTGACGATCTAGATTTCAGCAAATCTATTTGCTATGCTTTTGTGTGCAAAGAGGCATTATTTTCATTCGAGGACGTGCCTTGCTCTTTGGCTCCTGCTATTACTAACATTTTGCGGGAGTTCACTGACGTCTTTCCACATGACGTGCCACCGGGATTACCACCTATTCGAGGGATTGAACAGCAGATTGACTTAACTCCCGGTGCTTCTCCACCCAACCGTGCATCATACCGTACCAATCCAGAGGAGAAGAAGGAGATTATGCGTCAAGTCCACGAGCTGCTCGACAAAGGTTATATTCACAAATCCCTTAGTCCTTGTGTTGTTCCTATTATTCTAGTGCCAAAAAAGGATGGTACATCACGTATGTGTGTTGATTGTAGAGGCATTAATAATATTACTATTCGTTATCGTCATCCTATTCCTAGGCTAGATGGTATGCTTGATGAATTGAGTGGCTCTAAATATTCTCCAAAGTTGATTTGCGTAGTGGATACCATCAAATTCGTATGAAATTGGGAGATGAATGGAAAACAATATGTAAAACTAAGTTCGGTTTATATGAGTGGTTAGTCATGCCTTTTGGGTTAACTAATGCACCTAGTACTTTCATGACATTAATGAACGAAGTTTTACGTGCTTTCATTGGACGATTTGTGGTAGTTTATTTTGATGATATACTGATTTATAGTCAATCTTTGGAGGAACATTTGGAACATTTACGTGCTATTTTTATTGCTCTACGTGATGCATGTTTGTTTGGTAACCTTGGAAAGTGCACCTTTTGCACGGACCGAGTATCTTTTCTTCGCTATTTTGTTACTCCACAGGGAATTGAACTTGATAAAGCCAAGATTGAAGCTATTGAGAGTTGGCCATAGCCCAAAATGGTCACTCAACTGAGGAGTTTCCTTGGCCTCGCTGGTTTCTATAGGCGTTTTTTGAGGGATTTTAGCACCATTTCTGCACCTCTCAACGAGCTTACAAAGAAGGATGTGCCTTTTGTTTGGGGTATTGAAAGATAAGTTGACACATGCTCCTTTACTCCAACTTCCCGATTTTAATTAGACTTTTGAGCTTGAATGTGATGCCAGTGGAATTTGATTAGGAGGTGTGTTATTACAAGATGGCAAACCTATTGCATACTTTTCTGAAAAATTGAGTTGGCCTAGTCTGAACTATTCTACTTATGATAAAGAATTATATGGTCTTGTTCGGACCTTAGAAACAGGGCAACATTATTTATGGCCCAAGGAATTTGTTATACATTCTGATCATGAATCTTTGAAACACATTAAAAGTCAAGCAAAACTAATCCGTAGACATGCTAAATGGGTTGAATTCATTGAGACTTTCCCTTATGTCATTAAACACAAGAAGGGTAAAGAAAATGTTATTGCTGATGCATTGTCTCGTCGTTATACTATGCTTTCACAACTTGACTTCAAAATATTTTGTTTGGAGACCATCAAAGATCAATATGTGCATGATGCTGATTTTAAAGATTTAATGCAGAATTGTAAAGAAGGAAGAACATCGAAAAAGTTAGTCATTAACGATGGATTTGTGATTCGTGCTAACAAGCTATGCATTCCAGCTAGCTCCGTTCGTCTTTTGTTGTTGTAGGAGTCGCATGGAGGAGGATTAATGGGACACTTTGGTGTGAAGAAGACGGAGGATATACTTGCTACACATTTCTTTTGGCCAAAGATGAGACGGGATGTTGAGCATTTTGTTGCTCGCTGCACTACATGTCAAAAAGCTAAGTCACGACTAAATCCTCATGGTTTATATATGCCTTTGCCTGTACCTAGTGTTCCTTGGGAGGATATATATATGGACTTTGTTTTAAGTTTACCTCGAACAGAGAAGGGGAGGGATAGCATATTTGTTGTCGTGGATAGATTTTTGAAAATGACACACTTTATACCATGTCATAAAAGCGATGATGCTGTCAATGTTGATGATTTGTGCTTTCGTGAAATTATTCACTTGCATGGTGTGCCAAATACTATTGTTTCAGATCGTGATATGAAATGTCTTAGCCACTTTTGGAGATGTTTATGGGCTAAGTTGGGGACTAAACTGCTTTTTAGTACTACTTGTCACCGCCAAACTGATGGACAAACTGAAGTAGTCAATAGAATATTGTCTACTATGCTTAGGGGTGTTTTGAAGAATAATAATAAAATTTGGGAAGAATGCTTGCCTCATACTGAATTTGCTTATAATCGTTCATTGCATTCTACTAGTATGATGTGCCCTTTTGAAATCGTGTATGGTTTCCTACCTCGTGCACCTATTGATTTGTTGCCTCTTCCATCTTCGGAGAAGGTTAATTTTGATGCTAAAGAACTTGTTGAATTGATTTTAAAAATGCATGAGTTAACTAAGGAAAACATTGCGCATATGAATGCTAAATATAAACTTGCTGCAGATAAGGGTAGAAAACATGTTGTGTTTGCACCTGGAGATCTTGTTTGGTTACATTTGCGTAACGATAGATTTCCTAATTTGCGCAAATCAAAGCTAATGCCACGTGTTGATGGTCCTTTTAAGGAGTTAGAGAAAATAAATGATAATGCAGATAAACTTAAGCTGCCTGCAGATTTCGGGGTTAGTCCCACTTTTAACATTGCAGATTTAAAGTCTTATTTTGGTGAGGAAGATGAGCTTCCGTCGAGGATGACTTCATTTCAAGAAGGGGAGGATCATGAGGACATTAATACCATTGTTACACCCACAGCCCCTGCTACTATACATACTGGACCAATTACTAGAGCTCGCGCATGCTAATTAAATTATCAGGTACTTTCGTTTCTTTGTAATGATTCTAATGTTCATGAGAATATGATGCTGCCTAAATTGGATACATTTGCTTTGCTAACAAATGAAGGGCCTAGCATGGATAAGAGGGATGAACACTGGAGCAAGACCAAGCATGGAGATGATGGCATGCGCAAGGGGAACAAGAACGGAGTTACAAGTGATGATTTAGGACTTTGAAGCCACCATAAGGAGTGCATGAAGCCTTCGACAAAATATACAAGATGCCACTTCATAAATTTCGTCCCGAGGCTATTCTAGGTGCTGCGTCACCTTATTATTGGGCCAGGCCCATGTATTTTCGAAATACTTAAGTATAGGCTATTTTTAGAGTCCGTATGTGTGGGGAAAAAGAGTTAGGGTTGGTTTCGGACCCCTCCTCCAAGGGCCACGAAATTCCCCCCTCTTCCTCCATATATACAGACCTTAGGGCGTTGTTTAGACTTTGAGTTTTGTTTAGATTAAAGTTCGCCATAGCTGCAACTTCGCGTACTTTGTTTGTGTCCAACAACCAGACAAAGGCGTCACAGAACCCCACCTTGATCAATAAAGCTTCCCTCTTATATTCACAATATCTAGATTGCAATCTTAGTTTATTGCTTGTTCTTCGTTTGCCTGTAGGAAACAAACCTTTGTGGTCAGGTAGATCGTGCTCCGGCATGGTCAATAACCTCTCGGAGTTGGTTTAGCGATTGCTAAGGTGCGACGTCCTCGCACGTTCGTAGTCGGATCGTGAAAGTCGACTTCCTGCAAAACGATAGCCACCATCTCATCGAAAGATGGGACACCTTTGCCTCTAGTAGACTTCCTCCATGAGACTCGGGATATCTTTGCATGGTCCCCAAAGGACATGCCGAGAGTTCCGAGGAAGTACGCCAAGCACAAATTGCACATCCGCAACGATGCTAAGCCTGTCCATCAACCCCTACGTCCCTTTTCAAAAGGAAAGAGAAGAACCATTGGTGAAGAAGTCACCTGGCTGCTCGCAGTCGGCTTCTTCATGGAAGTGTTTCACCCGAGTGGCTGGCCAACCCGGTCCTCATCCTGAAGAAGAAGAATGCCTGCCGCATGTGCATAGACTACACGGAGCGCAGATAGATCATGTGATTAAGTCCACGGTCGGTTGTGAGCTCTTATCCTTCCTGGATGCTTACTCTCGCTCAACCCGGAAGACCCCAGCTGCACCAAGTATGTTGTTGTGGGCATTCGCCTCAGCAACAAATAGGAAGGCGAGCTCTTCCACTTCCTCCATGAGAATCGGGATATCTTCACATGGTCCCCAAAGGACATGCCGGTAGTTCCGAGGAAGTACGCCAAGCACAAATTACACATCTGCAACGATGCCAAGCCTGTCCGTCAACCCCTACATTGCTTTTTGGAAGAAAAGAGAAGAACCTTTGGTGAAAAAGTCGCCCGTCTGCTCGCAGCCGGCTTCTTCGTGGAAGTGTTTCACCCCAAGTGGCTGGCCAACCCAGTCTTCGTCGTGAAGAAGAACACTACTTGGCACATGTTCACAGACTACGCGAGTTGGGACACGTACAAGGCCTGCCCCAAGGATCCTTTCGCCCTCCCGTGGATAGATCATGTGATTGACTCCACGGCCGATTGTGAGATCTTGTCCTTCCTGGATGCTTACTCCGGCTATCATCATATCAAGCTGGACCCGAATGACGCCCTGAAGACGTCCTTCATCACGCCCTTTGGGGTGTACAGCTACATCACCATGTCATTTGGCTTGAATAACATGGGCGCCACCTTCCAGCGCTACATGCAAAAATGCTTGATGAAACAACTCGGTCGCAACATTCATGTCTACGGCAATGACATCATGGTGAAGACCAAGCAGCACCTCACACTCCTTGTTGACCTAAAGGAAACTATTGCCAATCTGCGCTAGTACTAGTTGAAGCTCAACCCAAAGAAGTGGGTGTTCAATGTGCCGATCGGGCATCTGCTCGGCTTCCTTGTATCGGAGCGCGGCATTGAGGCAAACCTGGAGAAGATCAAGGCTATCGATCTCATGTGCAAGCCAACCCGGCTGCATGATGTCCAAAAATTCACAGGGTGCTTGGCCTCAGTCAGCCGATTGCTCAGCCGGCTGGGAGAGAGGACCTTGCCCCTATATCAGCTAATGAAGAAGAGATCGTCGTTCGAGTGAACGACTAGGCAGATGAAGCGTTCTGAGATCTCAAGCGCTTTCTCTCCACCATACCTGACCTGGTTGCGCCGGCTCACAAGGAGCCATTGTTGACATACATTGCCGCCACCTCGCGGTCGGCCAACACGTTGTTGGTGGTCGAACATCCAGAAGAAGTCAAGATCCAGTCCGTCCAGCGCACGTTCTACTACCTCAGCGAGGTGCTTTCAGCCTTCAAGCAGAATTACCCGCATTACTAGAACATGTGCTACGGCGTGTACCTTACCGCCAAGAAGCTGAAGCAGTACTTTCAAGAACATGTTATCACCGTGGTCTGCACGGCCCCCATTGGTAAGATCATGGGCTGCCGAGGTGCCTTTGGCCGGGTTGCCAAGTGGGCCATCGAGCTGGCCAGCCACACCATCCTCTACTAGCCCCGCACCATGATCAAGTCTCAAGCATTGGCCGACTTCCTCGTTGACAGGACGAAGACCCAGTACCTGCCGCCGCCGCCTGATTCGACGCACTAGCGCATGCACTTTGATGGCTCCAAAGTGCGATCTGGCTTAGGTACATGCACCAGATCCACTTCTCCGCCTCCAACAATGTTGCCGAGTACGAGGCCCTTGTGCACGGCCTCCGGCTTGCCAAGGAACTCTGCATCTAGCGCATCCTCTGCTGTGGCAACTCGAATCTGGTGGTGCAGTAGTGTTCCAGCGAGTGGGACGCCCGGGATGCCAACATGCCCAACTACCGCTTCCTAGTCTAGTAGCTTTCCAGCAACTTCGACGGCTGTGAGTTATTCCATGTCCCACGTGCGGAGAACAGAGCCACCGACACGCTGTCCAAGATTGGGTCCTCTCGGCAAGCCATCCCATCCGGCATCTCCCTCGAGCACTTGCGCAAGCCTTCCATCAAGCCATCTCCGGATTCCGACTCCATCTTCACCCCAGATGATCCCGCACCACCCTCCCTAACCCGAGCCCGGGGGCTGCTGATCCCAGCCCGGGGGCTGCCCTCTCCAACCCAGTCCCGGGGGTTGCTGATCCTGGCCCAAGGGCTGCTATCTCCAACCCGGTCCAGGGGGCTGCTGAACCCGATCCGAGGGCTGCCGGCTTCGGCTCGGGGGCTTCCAACCAGGCTCCTGTCTAAGTGGCCGTCTTCACCATGGTGGCGGCTTCGTCATGGGCCCAACCAATTCTAGTCTTTCTAGAAAGTGATGATCTCCCCATGGACAAGACCGAAGCCCTGCAAGTGCAGTGTCGGGCGTCCGCCTACAACATCATCAACAACGAGCTCGTCAAGCGCAGTGCGACAAGCATGTTCCAGCGCTGCGTCGAGCAAGACAAGGGCATAGAGATCCTCCTCGACATCCACCAGGGAAAGTGCGAGAACCACGCCGCCTCCAGGCCCCTAGTGGCCAAGGCCTTCCACCATGGCTTCTATTAACCAATGACCCTCAAATACGTCGAGTCGGTGGTCCTCAAGTGTGAGGGTTGCCAGCGCTTCAGCAAGCGAAGTCACTAGCCGGCTTCAGCCATCCAAATCATCTCTATCACCAGGTCCTTGCCGTCTAGGGACTCGATATGGTGGGGCCCATGAAAAACGCTTGAGACGACATGACGCACCTACTGGTGGCAGTCGACAAGTTCACCAAGTGGATCGAAGCGCGGACGATCGTGGTGCCCTACGGCCGCCTGCACAGCATCATCATAGACAACTGCACCAACTTTGCTAAACGCGCTCTAGCATAATACTGCTCCATCTCCGGCATCCGGCTTGACTTGGCCTTCGTCGCTCATCCTCAATCCAACGGCCAGGTCAAGCGGGCCAACGGTCTAATCCTATTCGGCATCAAGCCACGACTCATCGAGCCCCTCGTCCGCTCACCCGACAGCTGGCTCGATGAGTTGCTAGCCTTCCTCCGGAGTCTCCGGATGAGCCAAAATTGGCCGACCAGGTTCACCCCGTTCTTCCTCGTCTACGGAGCAGAAGCCATCATCTCGACTGACATCGAGTTCGACTCGCCGTAATTCACAATGTACACAAAAGCACAAGCTAGAGAAGCCCATGAAGACAGCGTCGATTTGCTAGAGGAGGTGCACCTATTGGCCCTCAACCAATCAACCATTTACTAGCAAAACCTGATGCACTACCACAACAAGAAGATCAAGCCCCTTGCACTCCGCGAGGGCGACCTCATACGCTGGCTTGTCTAGCAGCAAGACAGCCACCACAAGTTGGCCTCCCCATGGGAGGGCCCCTTCATCATCAACAAAGCCTTGTATGACTGCAATGCTTACTACTTTATCGACGCACGCAAGCTGAAGAAACGCAAGAGAGACACCATCGGCGAAGAAACAAGTCAACCTTGGAATGCAGAGCTCCTCCACCCGTTTTACAGTTAGCTATATGCTTGTATGTATCGCTACCTTTTGATGTTCAATGAAAGACAATAGGACAACCGAACGACACTCAGGGGTTACCCTTTCTTATCAATTATTATGTCTTGCACATCCTACGAACTTTTTCGACCTCCACCACCGGGTCGGCTCGTCCGGCTCGGGGGTTTGTGGTCTAGCCGATTGACCACGCCCCGCCATAGCCATTAGTACATTTCAGCGTGTCCGGACTTCTAAGGCCTAAAATTCACTCTAAGCCACAGTCCGGCTTCGACTGTTGGCCAGCAAGAATCAGGGGCCAAAGCACCGACATGCGAAAAAACGCTAAGTGGGATTTTCTGGATCGGTCAATCCGGCCCCACCGCACTAAGTTGCCGCACGATCGGCTGCGCGCTGGCCGGCCCAGTGGGTGTTTCACTCGAGATCAACATTCGAAAAGCCTAAGTACTGAAGTATTTCCTAGGGCCGAACTGCATGTCATAGACCGGAACCCAGCTGTCTGACTCGCAAGGGGGAGGCCCAAAGATGGAACACATAAGGAAAAAGCTTAAGAAAAAAGAGCAAAAGTGCAAACACTCGTGAAAATATTTACATTACAACCAAGACCCATGACTGGAGTTCATTACATTCACCCTACACCCCTAGTGGGTGGGTGGACTTGTCACTTACAAAATTCAATAAGAGTAAAAGTAGGACAGCTTCAGACGGCTCCTGTGTCAGGTTGCATGACCACCAACTCCTCCATGGTGGCCTCTGGGTTTGCTGAGGTGCCGCTGTCGTCCAACCCAGCCTCGTCATCTGTGTAGGGACCCGATTCCTCGGAGTTGCCCGCCGCGTCGTTGAGCGCCAGGCCAAAGTTGTCGGGCGGCACCTCCCCGCCGTCTTCGGTCCGCTCCACCTAGAACTTGTCATGAGATGGGAAAGAGGCGAGGTAGCTGGCCCACGCGGCAATCCGGCCCACCTCCGCCTCCAGCTGGGCTTCCACACCAGCCCGCTGGGCCGCTAGCTGGTCTATGTTCAGGCCTGGATACCAAGCCGGCGCCGACACGACCTGCGGAGACATACCATGCGTGGAGCTGTGCCGGTCCGGCCTCCAGCCACTGGGCAAGCCACGTGAAGCTATTAGGCAGAATGGCACCCGGCCAGAGGGCTGCCACCATGCTCAACCCGACCTCGGACAGCTGGGCGTCTGCTTGTCCAAGCCACCAATTGTGCCTCGGCAGCATGCGTGATCTTCGAAAAGGTCCGAGTAGCGTCTGGGTCCAATCCAGCATCCGCGTATGCCTGGGTCGACCGGTGGGCGAGCACGGCCTCGTCTGCCATCTCCTGCATCTTCGGGAAGTACTCTTTCAAGCAAAGGAGGGAAATAATCAGCCATAAGAATATTCGGTCGGCTCGCAACCGGGCGAAATAAATGAGGAAGCACTTACTTGCGAGAAGCTCGTCCAGATGCTGCACCTTGCACAACATACCATGCCGCTCTAAGTCCCTCGCGCGGCTGCTTGCTTCGAGCGCCTTCTCGATCTCGGCAATATTGTCGACGGCCGGCTTCAGCTTGTCGTCCCTAGCGGCGACCCGCTTCTCGTGATCATCCCTCATCCTAATGAGCTCTGCGTGGTGGGTCTCCGCCGCCTTGGCGGCCTCCGCCTTCAGCCGCTCCACCTCTGCCTGGAGCTGCTCACGCTGCTAGCTGGCTTCGACCAGCTGGGTTCGCAGGTTAGGCACCTCGACCGCGGCAACTGCGTAGCAAAACTTCAAATCAGATGCCGGAAGAAAGAAAGAAAAACGCTTTAAGATTCGACCCAACTACTTCATAGTTGGCCCGAATCTTGGGGGCTACACCCAGTGGGTGAACTAGCGCGCCCCCACTAAGAGCATGCAAGACATACCTTCGGCAAAACGGAGCTCCCTCTCCTTGGTAGCGAGCTATGCCTTCATGCTGAGGTGCTTCTCAAGAAGCCAGTTGTGGATGCCGACTCGAAGGTTATCCAGGTGCTGCGGAAAAATAAGTCAAGCAAAACCCATAAAGACAATTTGAGATTTGACCCAACTACTTCATAGTTGGCCCGAATCTCAAGAGCTACACCCAGTGGGTGCGCTAGCACGCCCCCAATGACCAGCTGGAAAGACAAACAAGAAGGAAACTTACGATCACGGAGCGCTCCAGCTCCCGCATCTACTAGAGCTCGCTCTGGGCAAAAGCTTGAGGCCGCTCCGCGCGCCCAGGGAGATGCTGGAGGATGGCATCCATTGCCGCCTCTTCTTGGACGCGGGGTCCGACCATGGCAACGCCGGCTCCGCCTAGGGGCTCGTGCGACCTAGCGGCGGATCCTCTTTGCGGCGTCGCGTGCGGCAGGCCGATCGCCAAGGCGTGTCCGCTCCTCGCCGGCTCCTCTCCAGCCGGCCTCGACTCCCGGGCTCTTGCCATTGCTTACGGCACTCCGCCCGGGGCAGCGTCCCCTGTGCGCCCCTCCTCCACCCGCTCAGCCATGTCGTTCCGGGGTGGGGTGTCTATAACCATCTCCTCCACCTCCGGGTCGTTGATGGCCGGCTTGGAGTTGCGCGCCTCCTGCGCCGGCGGCTGGACGACCGTCTCCGCCGGCTCCATGCCCTCCGGCATCTCCGGCCAAGCCGACTCCACGGCAGCTTGCCCCCTCACCTCTGCGGCTCTGGCCCAAGCCCGGGCAGAGGTGGCCGCCAACTCCTCCTCGGCCCTGTTTCAGGCCCGCTAAGCAATGCGCTCGTGAAAGTGCAACTAATCCTCAGGTGGTTTTGGTAATACATAACAACATATAGCTCATTGAACTAATATCCATTCAAGTTAAATATTTGAGAAAGTTCAATGATTGGCATGGCATGGACTAGAGATGTGGACCCCTCAAAATGCTAAGGACAAATATAGGCAAAAGCTCAAGACTCTTCATTTCTATTTTAGTGATCCAAGATTACATTGAGTCCCATCGAGTTTGCCTGACCAACTCTCTGGTTTGCTCATTGCTGAAATCGGTCTCACTGAGTTCATGCAATCGGTCACACGGAGATGAGGTTTTGCCGTCACCCTAGCGCATCGGTTCCACCGAGATGATCATGCCGGTCCCACCAAGAATCTGAACATTCACATTTTGAACTAAATCCGTCTCACCGAGTTCTCCTATTCGGTCTGACCGAGTTGGGTCAAATGTGAGTAACGATTAAATCTTGTGTGGAGACTATACACCCCTCCACCCGTTCTCTATTCAAGAGAGAGCCATCAGAATGTGCCTACACTTCGACTACTCATTCTCTAAGAGAGAACCACCTACTCAGGTGTTGAGACCAAGACATTCCAATCCAACAACAAGAATTTTGATCTCTGGCCTTCCCCAAGTTGCTTTCCACTCAAATCATATTTCCACCATATCCAAATCTGTTAGAGAGAGTTGAGTGTTGGGGAGACTATCATTTGAAGTACAGGAGCAAGGAGTTCATCATCATCACACCATCTATTACCTTTTGGAGAGTGGTGTCTCCTAGATTTGGTTAGGTGTCACTTGGGAGCCTCCAACAAGCTGGTGGAGTTGAACCAAGGAGTTTATAAGGGCAAGGAGATCACCTACTTCGTGAATATCTACCCAAGTGAGGCAAGTCCTTCGTGGGTGATGGCCATAGTGGGATAGACAAGGTTGCTTCTTTGTGGACACTTCATGGGTGGAGCCCTCCGTGGACTCGCGCAACCGTTATCCTTCGTGGTTTGAAGTCTCCATCAACGTGGACGTATGATAGCACTACATATCAGAACGACACCAAAAATCTCCATGTCTACATTGGGTTTTCCTTCTCCAAACCCTTCCCTTTACCTTCATATGCAATGTTTTACTTTCCGCTACTACACTCTTAGAATTGCATGTGTAGGTTGATTGCTTGACTTGTGCTAAGTTGCTTAAATCTGCCAAGACTTCAAATTGGGAAAAGGCTAGATTTTAATTTGGTCAAGTAACCTAATCACTCCCCCTCCAGACCTACTTTCAATCCTACAAGTGGTATCATGGCTTTGGTCTCCATTTGCCTTGATTTCCATAGCTTTGGTGATCATAGCCTTGGTTTCACAACCTAGGAGAGTATGGCGTCTAGTGAGGGAAATTACCGCTGTAGAGGTTCTTACTTTGATGGTACAAATTTGGCTAGTTGGAAGCATAAGATGAAAATGCATATTCTTGGACATAACCCCACCATTTAGGCTATTCTGTTTATTGGTTTGCAAGGTGAATTCTTTGAAAATGGAATAGAACAGAATCGTGAAGCGACAGCGGAAGAATTGAAGATGCTGCAATACAGTGCTCAAGCCTGCGATATCCTCTTCAAAGGTTTGTGCCCCAAAGAATTCAACAAAATCAGACGCCTTGAGAATGCAAAGGAAATTTGGGATGCTTTGGTTGATATGCACGAAGGTACCGAGTCCGTCAAGGAATCCAAATTAGATGTGCTTCAAAGTCAACTTGACATGTTCAAAAGTAAGGATGGTGAAGGAGTTGCTGAAATGTATTCTAGGCTTGCTCTCATCACAAATGAGATTGTCGGCTTAGGAAGTGAAGAGATGACCGACAGATTCATCATCAAGAAGATCCTAAGAGCCTTGGATGGGAAATATGATACCATGTGCACCTTAATCCAAATGATGCCCAAATACAAAGATCTCAAGCCAACGGAATTCATTAGTAGAATTGTTGGTCATGTCATGTCACTTAAGGATAAGGAAGAACTTCATAACAAGTCTAGTGGTCCTTACAAAGATCAAGTGAGAAACAAGTCTTCTATGAAGAATTGAACCTAATGGTGAAGAAATTCAACAAGTTCTACAAGAGTAGAAGCAAAGAGATAAGTTGCAAGTCAAGGTCCTACAATGACAAAAGATCTTCTAGTCGTGATCGCAATTGCTACAATTGTGGAAGACTCAGATACTACTCTAGTGAGTGCACGACTCCCTACAAAAGAAGAGAAGACTTACCTAAAAGGACAAGTAAAACAGAGGAATCACCACCAAGAGTGAGAAGGAGTAGAGATGATCGTAATGATGAAGACCCTCTCGCAGAAGCAAGGATTTGGAAAGGAAGGACAAGTCATCAAAGAGCTACACAAGACGAAGACATAAAACTCATATCGGTGAATGGGTATCCAGCCCCGACTCCGACAACTACTCCGAGAGAAGCTATCACTCCGACTCTGAATATACTCATGATGAAGGTGTTTCCGGTCTTGCACTTTTGTCATCCAACTCCTACGACATATTCGACTCACCAAATGAAGGAATTTGAATATGCTTCATGGATAAAGGCCCAAGGTATCACACCCCAAGTATGTTGATTTCAATAGTGATGAAGTTGATTTGCTAGGTGATGGTGATTGACTTGTTGACAACTCTAGTGATGAAAACTATGATTAAATTGCTATTAATCATGCTAATGAAGATTAAACGAATGACAATGATAATAAGGAGATTGAGCGTCTAACTAAAGAATAAACACTCTGAAGTTGGCTCATGAAACTACCTTAAAGGATCATCAAGAGCTTTTAAAGACTCATGGGAAGCTACGCTTTGAAAAGCTCAATCTAGAGCAAGAGCATGGGTTCTTAAAAGAAATCAATGATGATCTTCATAAGAAAAGCTCCTCTTACATTGCCAAGTGTTTACTCTTGTCTGCTTACATGCCACAAGTAAAATCTAGCAATAAGAGCAAGAAAGATTCTTCTTGTAGTAGTAACAATAATCATGTTAAATCCCATATTGTTGCTTCTAGTAGTTCTCTTGAATCCACTAATGATTCTCTTAGCCAAGTTACACTTGAGCAAGAAAATAGCTTATTGAAGGGAATTATAGTGAAAGGTGTTTACAAGAGCCTTGCCAAAAGTAAGGAATTTGAGGAAATAGTACGCAAGGAAGGAAGGCACCGAAAGAATCAAGGTGTTGGTTTTCAACCGAAGATCAATGCCAATGGAGTTGACTGGGAAGAAGATCAACACCCCAAGACGAAGTTTGTTCCTCAATAAGAAAAGTATGATCCCACTTCTTTCAGGGGAACACAAGATCAAGATGATCTTCCACCACAAGACGACAAGCTAAAAGGCAAGACAAGTTTCAACAGGAGATTGATTCATTTGAAGAAGCTCCAAAGGCCTTGGTCAAGTGGGTTTCCAAGACTACATCAAGTTCTACTTCATCAAGTTCGACTACAACTCCAAGGATCCACATCAAGTTGATGTGGGTCCGAAAGAAGAAGAACTAGAGAGTTCTTGAGGGTGACTCCACCAACATACTTCACTCATATTCATTTTGGCTAGGACAAGTGCAATCAACTTTCACACCTTGCACTAGTTCAAGGAGTCACAAACCCTCTTGTTGGTAAGACATGAGACAAGGTAACCTAATGCTTTCATGGACAACATCGTATGTGTATTTCACTCTATGTCAATGGATATTCGTGTATATTCCTTGTGGTACTAAAACGTGTAGGTATTGAAAGTGTGACTCACTCCAAAGGATTGCTCCAAATGATCTACATCAACATTGAGCATCTACATCTTCAACAACTACATGAAGTCATCATCGACAAAACCCAAGGTTAGTTCATCCCTCTTAGGGAGGATATCACATCTAGGGGAGTTTTGCTCTAAGAACTGAGCTAAATCAACCCTAAAGGTGTGGACACAACAATGCTTTATGTAAAAGTAGTAATCCCACTTGTGCTTAGACGATGAGTATGACCTACGATCAAATGTGCTCATTTGACTCCTCAGTCAACATACTCATATATAGATGACCTAGTCATCGCCAATTGCTTGATAGATGCTAGAGTGTTTGTGCATGATTTGCCACATATTTCATTTGCTATCTTATTGTGTGAGCATGTTGGTTGCACCCATTCAAGGACATCCATTTGTTGTTTTGATTATTTGGCTTTTCTTTTTGCCAAATGGATGAACAAGAATGCCTAAAACTCCATGTAGCTATCTATGTTTTTCTTGTCTCAAAATATATTCATGTTACATCACAAAGTTTGATCAAGTTGAATTCGGACCCTTCAGGTGAGGAGCACTCGGAGCCACCGATTCGTCAAGGGCTTAAACTTGCAAAACCTCTTAATGGCTTTCGGTCTAACCGATTCATTCCTTTCCGTCTCACTGAAATCATTGAGTTGATCTAGGTTTTCACCTTGGTGCAACCAATTAGAACGGTTCGGTCTCACCGAATTGCAGTAACCACTTGCGACTCTACATCTCGGTGCCACCGAGTTGTTCCACTCGGTCACACCGACAGTGACTGGGTATATATATACCGCGAGTTGAATTTTGGAAGTTCCTTCAAACTCTCAACCACGTGTACCTAGTTCTGCCACCCCTCCTGGTCTCCGGATTGTTTCCGTCATCGCCAGCGCCCTCCTGCCGCTGGTCTCCGCCGCCGTCAACGGGAATCTCCACCGCCGTTGTCGCTGTAGCGAGTTCGTCGCCGAGTTAGGGTATGAACTCAATCTCTTTGTGCTTTTCTTAACTTCGATTCTTGCACAAAGATCAATGCCATGTTTCAGGCCACGATTGAGATCAATCTATCCACCTAAAACTTCTTCTAGAATAGATCTGATGAAAAAACTTAGGGTTAGGTTTCCGCTGAACTCTTCTCGGACTGACCGATTGAAGAATTTGGTCTCACCGATTTAGCCTAGGCCATTGCACATGTACTACTCGGTCTGGCCGAAGTGTATGAATCGTTGTGACCGAGTTCACTTTCTCTGTGAAACCCTAGCATCTCGGAGTCACCGAACTGTGTTTTGGTCTAACCGAAATTGTATGTTTAGACTCTAAAGTTGCTTTGGTGTCACCGAGTTTGTCATATCGGTAGCTCCGAAATGTTTTTTGCAGAAAACAAAAATTAAGTTTTTGTGTCAAGTTTTTGCCAAAATAGTTGTGCTTTGTGATGCTCATCTACTCTACCTATACCTATCTATTCACAGGGTCAGTGTTAGAGATGTCAAACAACAGTGATAGTAAAAATAGGTTAGAGGAGAAGGTAAATCTCAGTGAGGGCACTAGTACCTCCAACAACGGCTATGATGAGGGTAGCAGAAGCACCCCAAGCAATCTACCTAAGGCTACTACAAGGAAAAGTAAGAAGAGAACCTCAGAATCTGAACATGAGGATTTTGTTGTTGATGAGGAGGTCACCTCAAAGAAGAAGGTGCTTAAGAAGGAGCAAGCTGCTGCAGCCATCAAGCCTGGTATGCACAAGAAGGCTCCTGCCCAGAGGAAACCCATGTATAAATCCAGAGCCTCCACTCTATAAAACCATGAAACCTATAGAGGAAGAGGCTGCTGGAGGAAAGAAAAGAAAGGAAAGAGTCAAGAAGACTATGGCCAGGGTAATTGTAAAACCTTCCATGATGAAAGGGTCTGATGAAGATGATTAGGAGGAGGAAGAGCCGGTGCCAAAACCTCATAAGATTATGGGGGGTGCAATCAAGTCTAGGGCTGCTCCATCTAAGCCCAAGACAGCTCCCAAGCAATCTGCTCAAGCTCAAGCTCTAAAACCAACAGCACCCAAGAGATCAACAAGAAATATTTCAGCTCTAGAGAATAACAAGGCCCTAGTGCCTGAAGTACAAGAGGATGAGTAGCAACAAGTACTCAGAAAGCTAAAACCCAAGATTCCAAATCATGACGACCATCATCCAGTTGCTGAGAATATGAAGGTTAGAAAGAATGCAGGTCTCAGATTGTGGATCCAAACTGATCCATATGCTGTGAGGAGAAGGACTATTGTGGACTACCGTTTTCACACCAAGGTGCAGCAAGATTTCTATGAGACAATTTTATTGGACAAGAAGCCCATTGGAAGTGACATGAGATGGGTTGATTGGAAATTCATTTATGACAATGAAGATTACTTCCCAGGAGCTCATGAGAGTTTTAGAATGAACAAAGTTGACACCTTTGTTGGTCAAAAGCTGACAAAATGTAACGATGAAATGGTCATGCAGTTCTATTCAACTGCCCACTTCTATCCAGATGGCAAGATACTCTGGATGACTGAAGGCACACTGTACCAATCATCAATTGCAGAATGGGCCAAGTTGATCAATGCCCTTGAAGAAGCTGAAGACGACATAGATGTGTATTCCAAACCCAGAAAGGATCACAACTCCATGGCTCACATGTACTCGATGATGACTTGGAGACTCACAAGTTTGGATCCATCTACTATCTGCTGTCAGGTCTGACCATGATAAACACTATATTGAGGAACACTCTGTTGCCCAAGTGAGGAGATCATAGGATGATCTATGGTCACTCTATCAACCTACTTCACATGTTTTATGTGCCAGAGAAGTTCAAGGTAATGACCTTGATTGTTGAAACTATGAAGAGAACTGCTGCTGATTAGAAAACGTCATGTGGATATGCTTCTCACATTCAGATGCTGATTAACTCCAAGATGTGGAAAGGGACATATCTTCTGGACAAAGAGCATCTTCCCCTGAGGCCAGACTTTGAGAACAGTGTGGTCGTCTTGGATGCATCACATCCTACTTCTTTAGAGGCTCAGGAGAAGCAAGAGAACGCAAAGGCAGCAAAGACTTCCAAAATGCCAGATGCTTCAGTTGTCAATCTCAAGATCAAGCAAGATCAACTCAGCTATCTGCTTGAGGCAACAGTTGAGGGAGTCCTGGATTAGGGGGTCCTCGGATAGCCGGACTATATACTTTGGCCGGACTGTTGGACTATGAAGATACACGATTGAAGACTTCGTCCCGTGTCCGGATGGGACTCTCCTTTGCGTGGAAGGCAAGCTTGGCGATTCAGATATGTAGAGCTCCTCCCTTGTAACCGACTTTGTGTAACCCTAGCTTCCTCCGGTGTCTATATAAACCGGAGGGCTTAGTCCATAGGACAACAACAATCATACCATAGGCTAGCTTCTAGGGTTTGGCCTCTCCGATCTCGTGGTACATCAACTCTTGTAATACTCATATCATCAAGATCAATCAAGCAGGAAGTAGGGTATTACCTCCATCGAGAGGGCCCGAACCTGGGTAAACATTGTGTCCCCCGCCTCCTGTTACCATCCGCCATAGATGCACAGTTCGGGAACCCCTATCCGAGATCCGCCGGTTTTGACACCGACATTGGTGCTTTCATTGGGAGTTCCACTGTGTCGTCATCATAAGGCTTGATGGCTCCTTCGATCATCGGCAACGATGTGATCCAGGGTGAGGTTTTCCTCCCCTGACAGATCTTCGTATTCGGCAGCTTCGTACTGCGGGCCAACTCGCTTGGCCATCAGGTCAGGTTTGGAAGCTTGAACTATACCGCCGACATCCGCGGAGACTTGATCTTCGACGGATTCGAACCTATGTCAGGTACGCCGCATAGTCACGATGAGCATGATTTAGCTCTGCCATCGGACGGTGTTCGGGAGATCACACCTGTAGCTACTCCGGCCCTCAATCCGGAATAGATCGCACCATCCGAGGATGGGTGGATGGACCCCGCCACGGAGGCCACACACTCAGCGGCGATAGAGCCGAATACTGACTTCACCTCCTATGAGACATGTGTTGCCGGATACTCGGATTCGTCCCCGGCCACAGACTCCGAACCACTCGCGTCCTTCCCCATCCAATCTGATTGTGCACCGATCATGGAGTTCACCTCCACGGATATCTTTCAGCACTCGCCCCTAGGAAACATGCTAAACTCATTACGGTCTCTCTCCTTGTCAGGAGACCCTTGGCCGAAATATGTCCAGCTCGAGTGGGAAGCGGACGACAAAGAAATTCGTTCCCCACCCACCACCCACTTAGTAGCCACTATCGACGACCTAACCGACATGCTCGACTTCGACTCCGAAGACATTGACGGTATGGACGATGATGCGGGAGACGAAGAGGAACCACCGCCCACAGGGCGCTGGACTGCCACCTCATCGTATGATATATACATGGTGGACACCCCCAAAGAAAGCGATGGCAATAAGGCAACAGAGGATAATCCACCCGAGAAGCAATCCAAGAACCGGCGTCATCGGCGCCGCTCTAAACCCCGCCATAGCAAAAACAGCGATATCGGCACAGGAGACAATAACGCCGCAAATAGTGCCGAAGACGAAGACAATCCCCTCTAGCCAGGCTTTGAGCAGGAGGATGGGCAAGCCAGCCCCAAGGAACAGGCAGCAGACGGAGAATCAGAGGATGACAATTACATGCCTCTCTCGGAAGACGAGGTGAGCCTCGGCGACGAAGAATTTATCGTGTCTAAGGATCCCGTCGAAAAGAAGCGCTTCAAGCGCCGGCTTATTGCCACAGCAAAAAGCCTGAAGAAAAAGCTACAACAGCTTCAAGCTGAGCAAGATCTGCTAGTAGATAGATGGACTGAGGTCCTGGCAGCCGAGGAACACGAACTCGAGCGCCCAATCAAAAGTTTCCCAAAGCGCAGGTTGCTACCCCAACTTGAAGAGGAAGCATTAAGCCACCTCGTGGCAGACTGGCCACCTCGTGGCCGAGACAAAGTGGCATATAAGCTCGAAGTCCAGCCCGCACCCCGTCACCAGTCAAACAAGAACAACAAAGCCCGGGGTAACACGCAGGACCTGCGAGACGTATTGGAAAACAAAGAAGGACACAAAAGATCAATCTTCGGATCATGAGGGCGCGCCCCAACACATGACGACGACCGTCATGCCGGATATACCAAAAGCAAATCCGGCCAGGCCGAACACAGCAGACAAGACTCGTACGAACTGCATCGTGGCATAGCCCGGCACAGAGGCGCCGCACACCCCCTATGCTTCACTGATGAAGTAATGGATCATGAATTCCCGAAAGGGTTTAAACCCGTGAATATTGAATCATACGATGGTACTACTGACCCCGCGGTATGGATAGAGGATTTCTTCCTCCACATTCACATGGCCCGCGGGGATGATCTACACACCATCAAGTACCTCCTGTTAAAACTCAAAGGACCAGCTCGGCATTGGCTAAATAGCTTGCCAGCAAACTCCATCGGAAGTTGGGAGAACCTGGCAAACGCATTCCTAGACAACTTCTAGGGCACTTATGTGCGACCAACGGATGCTGATGATTTAAGTCACATAACACAACAGCCCGGAGAGTCAGCCATGAAATTTTGGACTCGGTTTCTAACCAAAAAGAACCAAATTGTGGATTGTCCGGATGCCGAAGTCCTAGCGGCCTTTAAACATAACATCCGTGACGAGTGGCTCGCCCGACATCTCGGCCAAGAGTAGCCAAAGTCCATGGCAGCCCTCACAACACTCATTACCCGCTTATGCGCGGGCGAGGATAGCTGGTTAGACAGTCGCAACAACACCGCAAGCAACCCTGGCACATCGGAGGCCAGAGACAGCAACATCAAGCCACGTCGCAACATATACAAGCGCCACGACAACGGCGATAACGCCGAAGACACGGCAGTCAATGTCGGATTCAGTCGCTCTAAATCCGGTCAGCAGAAAAAGGCGTTCAAAAGAAACAATCCGGGCCCGTCCAGTTTTGTAACGCCCTCGATGCGGCTATATCTCCTACGTGTCGAAGCACGACTTAGAGGCATAACCGCATTGAAAGCAATGTCACAAGTAAGGTAATCTTCACAACAACACATGTAAATATATAAAAGGGGAAAGGATACATAGTTGGCTTACACTCGCCACGTCACACAAATACATGAATAACATTACAATCATCCAATACACTCATGGTCTGACTACGGTACCAAAATAAGGATCAACCCCCACATGCGACACGGTCCCCGATCGTCCCAACAGGGCACCACTACTGATCATCTGGGAAAGACACATAGTAATGGCGAGAGTCTTCATCGAACTCCCACTTGAGCTCAAGCGCATTGTCTGGAACGGTATCATCAGTCCCTGCATCTGGTTTGGAAGTAAACTGTGAGTCACGGGGACTCAGCAATCTCGCACCCTCGTGATCAAGACTATTTAAGCTTATAGGTAAGGCAAGGTTTGAAGTGGAGCTGCAGCAATCGACTAGCATATATGGTGGCTAACATACGCAAAAGAGAGCGAGAAAAGAAAGCAAAGCACGGTCGAACATCTATGATCAAGAAGTGATCCGAGAACAAACTACGTCAAGCATTACTCCAACACCGTGTTCACTTCCCGGACTCCGCCGAGAAGAGACCATCACGGTTAACACGCGGTTGATTCATTTTAATAAGTTAAGTTTCATGTTATCTACAACCGAACATTAACAAATTCCCATCTGCCCATAACCGCGGGCACGACTTTCGAAAGTTCAAATCCCTGCAGGGGAGTCCCAACTTAGCCCATCACAAGCTCTCACGATCAATGAAGGGTATTCCTTCTCCTGAGACATTCCGATCAGGCTCGGCATCCCGGTTACAAGACATCCTCGACAATGGTAAAACAAGTCCAGCAACACCGCCTGAATGTGCTGAAAAATCCCGATAGGAGCTGCACATATCTCGTTCTCATGGCACACTCAGATGAGACATCCTATGAGTAAAACCAACCCTCAAGTTTCCCCGAGGTGGCCCCGCAGTCTACTCGATCGGACCAACACACAGAGGAGCACTGGCCCAGGGGGGTTTAAATAAAGATGACCCTCGGGCTCCGGAAACCCAAGGGAAAAAGAGGCTAGGTGAAAAATGGTAAAACCAAGGTTAGGCATTGCTGGAGGAGTTTTATTCAAGGAGAACTGTCAAGGGGTTCCCATTATAACCCAACCACGTAAGGAACGCAAAATCCGGGAACATAACACTGATATGACGGAAACTAGGGCGGCAAGAGTGGAACAAAACACTAGGAAAAAGGCCGAGCCTTCCACCCTTTACCAAGTATATAGGTGCATTAAGATAAACAAGATAATATGGTGATATCCCAACAATAAACAATGTTCCAACAAGGAACTATCTCCAATCTTCACCTGCAACTTGTAACGCTATAAGAGGGGATGAGCAAAGCGGTAATATAGCCAATCAACGGTTTCCTAGGACATGGTGGGTTAGAGGTTTGACATGGAAATTTGGGAGGCATGATGAGAAAGTGGTAGGCATCGTAGCATAGGCATATCAAAAGAGCGAGCATCTTGCAATCAACGATAGAAGTGATTTCGAGGGTATGATCATCTTGCCTTCAAAGTTGTCAGAGTTGACTTGATTCTCGTAAGCGAACTCAACGGGCTCCTCGTTCACTAACTCGTCTCCTGGCTCTACCCAAACAATACAAATAAGCAAAAGGAACACAATCAACCACGTGCAATGCTCAAACAACATGATGCAAACATGGTATGCTATGCGGGATGCGGTATGTGATGCATATGCAAGATTTGACAAGGAATGATTGAACCTGGCCTCAACTTTAAAATCCAAGAGTGCCTCTAGAAATGTGAGGTGATTTCGGTTGAAATCGATATAAAGATCACCGTAATCGGATGCACGGTTTGGAAATGGCAAGCAAAACAAATATGGCACCGGTCTGCGATAATCAGCAAGTAGTCAACTTAATGCAACAAGATAAATGAGTTACAACACTCAAACATGACAACAAAATACATGGCCGGGATCCACTCATGATGCTTCACAAAAGATGAACACTGAGCTACGGCTAATTCCTCCATTAACAGGTTCAAACAAGCATGACAAAAGTGCAAATGATAACAGGTTTCAGACTTGGTGAAATTAACACAAGTCTGGAATTTAACATCAGGAAGCACACTTTAGAGCATGAAAACTACATGCTACAGGAACTTAACATGGCAAAGCAGGGCATGGCATGAAGCTACTCAAAGCACTTAACAAAAGTCCCTTAGTGACTTTGAGCCAAAAGCGATCAGAAAATACAATTGCAAGCATGTGAACATGGCAAAAACATAACCGAATCTCAGACTTGGTGAAAAAACTGGAGCATGCAAATCAGTTAACGAGTAGGCATGTGTACAAGCTCGATGCACTCACTGCAAAGCATGGCATGACAAACTAAGCATACACCCATCAAGAAGACATGGCATAGGAGCTAGACATGGCAAGAACAACAGCATAGCATGCACGGATCAATAGCGACATCCTCGGCAAAATCGCTAAACATGTCAACAATCTGCCAGGATTCACGTTATAGCAAAAGTAGTGCTCGATTGACTCGAGCTAGGGTGCTACATAAATGCAAACAAAGACACACATGGATAGAGAAGCACAATGTTAACAAATCATCCTTACTGATTATCCTCAAAAGAGGCACGGATCACTAGGAAACAACATAAACATATGACATAACGCCAAAATTAGGACAAGGACTTGGTGAAATTCTAAGTCCCTGAAATCAGCAATACCGATTACGCTACTTTGCAAGCTTGTGATAGTCACCACAAATATCACAAAAATACATGGTAAGCACCTCTGTAAAGATGGCATGGCATATAACAAAACTCATGTAGAGCTTAGGATCATAGCATGCACACATTAATCATGGCAAAAATGACAAAATGCCATTTGATGAAACAGATCTGACAAATTTATCACATAGCCCTCTTCCAACAGCATTTCGGGCATCAAGATGAGCTCAAATTAAAATGATGAAATGATGCAATGAGATGAAATTATGTACTCGTCGAGGCGAACATTTTGATATGCTACACGCACAAATTGGAGCTACAGATGCAGAGTTATAGCATGTGCAAGTATGCAAAAAAATTAGGGTTCTCAGGGAAAAAGTCAACCGAGTAGAATAGATCTCAGATCTAGGGTTCCTCCGAGGTACAGTAGCAGCGAGGGGCCGAGTTCGCCGGTATGGAGGCCGCGGTGGCCGGATCTCTCGCCGGAGAGCGTGGGGAGCCGCCAGAGTAGCCGGAAACGCCGGATCCGGTCCTCCCTTAACCGGATCTGGCCGGAGGCGACGAAGGCGTGGTGCGGCGGGGTCGGTGCCGACTCGGGGCGGCGCGGCAGAGTGGTGACCCACGGTGGAGGGCGGCGAAGCAGCTCGCCGGAGCTAGGCGGTCGGCGGCCGGCGTAGGAGGCGATGGCGGCGCGGGGAGCTGCGGCCCGGTCGGGCGCGGGGAAGGGTCGGCTCTGGGCCTGCGGGCCCGCGTCGGTAAGAGGCGGCGAAGCGGTCCCCCCGGGACAGGTGGCGAGGTGTGGTTGGGCGGCGGTGGCGGCGGACGTTGTCCGGCGCGGGCCGGACACGTCCGCTGCGCGGAGGAGGGAAAAATTAGGGTTTCGGGGAAGAAGACCCGTGAATTTCGAGGGGAGACCTATAAATAGAGGTAGGAGGAGCTAGGGGACAACAAATTGAGCATGGTTTTCGGCCACGCGATTGTGATCGAACGATCTAGATGATGAAGAGGGTTTAGGTGGGTTTTGGGCCGAAATGGAAGGGTGTTGGGATGCAACACAAACGAGGCCTTCTCGGTCCCTCGGTTAACCGTTGGAGTATCAAACGAAGTCCAAATGACACGAAACTTGACAGGCGGTCTACCGGTAGTAAACCAAGGCCGCATGACAAGTCTCGGTCCAATCCGGAAATGTTTAACCCCCACACACGAAAAGATGTAGAAAGGGGCACCAGAGGAGAGAGTAGCGCCGGAATGCAAAACAGACAACGGGGAAAATGCTCGGATGCATGAGACGAACACGTATGCAAATGCAATGCACATGATGACATGATATGAGATGCATGAAAAAGTAACAACACATGGAGACAAAAACCCGATACCGAGGAAAATAAAATAACTTAGGCCGGAAACGGCAAGAGTTGGAATACAAATAAGGTAAATTACATCCGGGGTGTTACAACACTCCACCACTATGAAAGGATCTTGTCCCGAGATCTAGGACTGGAAAAGCGCCGGGTACTCGGAACGGAGGTGATCCTCGCGTTCCCAGGTGGCTTCACGGTCGGAATAGTGTGACCACTTGACTTTGAGGAATTTGATTGACTTATTGCGAGTCTTGCGCTCAGTTTCTTCAAGGATAGCAACGGGGTGCTCATGATAAGAAAGGTCTTCTTGGAGATCAATGTCTTCGAAGTTGACAGTGCGGTCAGGAGTCTTGAAGCACTTGCGGAGCTGAGAGACACGGAACACGTCGTGCACATTTTCAAAGTTGGAGGGAAGCTCGAATTGATAGGCGAGATCGCCTCTCTTGCTGATGATCTTGAAAGGAGCCACGTATCTAGGGGCAAGATTCCCTTTGATACCGAAGCGACGAGTACCTTTGATTGGAGAGACGCTGAGGTAAACATGATCTCCGATCTCGAAAGCCAAATCACGATGCTTACTATCATAGTAGATCTTCTGGCGCGATTGCGCTGCTTTGAGGTTATCACGAATGACTTTGCACATTTCCTTTGCCTCTGTGATCAAGTCATTTCCAAGAAGTTGACGTTCACCGGTCTCTGACCAGTTAAGAGGAGTACGGCACTTCCTGCCATAGAGAATTTCAAATGGGGCCTTGCCCGAACTCGCTTGGAAGCTGTTGTTGTAGGAGAACTCGGCGTAAGGAAGACAATCTTCCCACTTCATATCGAAAGAGATAACACAATCCCTGAGCATATCTTCAAGAATCTGATTGACACGCTCGACTTGACCGCTAGTTTGAGGATGAAACACTGTGCTGAAACGGAAGTTGGTGCCCATGGCCTTCTGAAAAGACTCCCAAAACTTGGAGGTAAAGATGTTGCCACGATCTGAAGAAATCAACTGTGGAATGCCGTGCAGAGAGACAATCTGAGAGGTATAAAGCTCTGCCAATTGAGCTGCTGTGATAGACTCTTTGATAGGCAGGAAATGAGCCACTTTAGTGAGTTTGTCGATGACAACGAATATAGCATCATTGCCACACTTGGACTTTGGAAATCCCGTCACGAAGTCCATCTCAATGTGGTCAAACTTCCATTCTGGAATGGCAAGAGGTTGGAGGAGACCAGCTGGTCGTTGGTGTTCTGCCTTCACTCTTTTGCAGACATCACCTTCATTCACGAACTGAGCAATCTCGCGCTTCATTCGAGTCCACCAATAAGCCTGCTTGAGGTCCTGGTACATCTTCGTACTCCCAGGGTGGATGGAGAGGAGTGAATTGTGAGCCTCGTTCATAATGACTTTACGAAGGTCACCTTTAGGCACAACAATGCGATCCTCGAAGAATAGAGTATCCTTGTCATCAAGGCGATATCACTTGTACTTGGGTTGACTCTTGGCAATCCCAATCTTCACCTTCTTCACCATAGCATCAAGAAGTTGAGCCTCGCGAATCTGATCTTCCAAAGTAGGAGAGACTTGAAGGTTGGCGAGGAAACCTTGAGGAACAACTTGCAGGTTGAGTTTGCGGAAAGCTTCACGAAGCTCGGGTTGGTAGGGCTTGAGAATCAGACTGTTGCAGTAAGCCTTCCAGCTCAATGCGTCAGCAATTACATTGGCCTTGCCTGGAGTATATTCGATGCTCGGATTATACTCTTGAATCATTTCGACCCAACGAGTCTGCCTGAGGTTGAGATTAGGCTGAGTGAAGATGTACTTGACACTCTTGTGGTCAGTGAAATATGTCCACTTTTCTTCCCAATAAGAGATGTCTCCAAGTCAAAAGAGCATGCACAACTGCCGCCAACTCGAGGTCATGAGTGGGTTAGTTTTTTTCATTGGGCTTCAACTGGCGAGAGGTATAAGCAGCAACTTTCTTCTCTTGCATCAACACTGCACCAAGACCTTGAAGAGAGGCATCGCAGAAGACCTCGAATGGTTTGGATTCATCAGGAGGAGTCAGAACTGGAGCAGTGACTAATTTCTCTTTCAGGGTGTTGAAAGCGACGTCACATTCAGGAGACCATACGTACTTCACGTGCTTCTGGAGAAGGTTGGAAGGCGGCTCCGTGATCTTTGAAAAGTTCTCAATGAACCTTAGACAGTAGCTTGCAAGACCAAGGAAGCTGCGGAGTTGCTTCACGTTCTGAGGTGGTTCCCAATTCACAATTGCAGACACCTTCTCAGGATTCACTGCTATGCCCTTGGCAGAGATGATATGCCTAAGATAGAGAACCTCATCGAGCCAAAACTCGCACTTTGAAAACTTGGCGTAGAACTGATGTTCTCTGAGCTTATCGAGCACCAAACACAAGTGCTTGGCATGATCTTCCTTGTTCTTCAAAAAGACCAGAATGTCATCGAGGTAGACCAAGATGAAGTCATTTGTGTAGGGGTTGAAGATGAAGTTCATCATGCGAGAGAAAGTCGACGGAGCGTTGACGAGGCCAAAAGACATGATAGTGTATTCATATGAACCATAGCTTGTTCTGAACGCCGTCTTGGGGATATCTTGCTCACAAATTCGAATCTGGGGATAGCCCATACGGAGATCAAGCTTGGAGAATACTTGAGCACCTTTGAGTTGTTCAAACAGCTCGTTGATGTTGGGAAGTGGGTACTTGTTCTTTATAGTCTTCTTGTTCAATGGACGGTAGTCAACACAAAGTCGGTCCGTTCCATCCTCCTTCTTCACAAAAAGAACTCCACAACCCCACGGAGAAGAACTAGGTCAGATGAGACCCATTCGCTCTTGAATATCGAGTTGCTTCTTCAGCTCCTTCAACTCTTCAGGTCCAAGCTTGTAAGGACGTTTGCAAACAGGTTCCGCACCAGGCTCAAGATCGATAACGAATTCAACTGGCCGGTGCGGATGCATTCCTGGAAGCTCCTCTGGAAAGACGTCTTGATATTCGCAAACGACTGGAATTTGAGAGATGGCATCCAGTTCACCCTTCTCATTGAGAGAAAACAGACGGATGGTATCATCACGAGCAGCAAAGACAATTACATCCTCAGACGAATGAGTCAATTGAATCTGCCTAGCAGCACAATCAAGATGAGCCTTGTGCTTAGAAAGCCAATCCATTCCGAGAATAAGATCAATATCCGAGTTACCAAGGACCACTTGAAAGGACAGAAACTTGTAGTCGCCCAACATGATAGAGACATCGGGAGCAAACAAACTAGAAGTCAAAAGCTTGCTGGGAGAAACAACTTGCATGACTTTGGGCATAACCTCAGTATCAACATTGTGCTTCGATGCAAATGGGAATGACAAGAAAGAATGCGATGCACCAGTGTCAAAAAGTACTTTTGCAGGAACATCGTTAACAGGAAGGTTACCCATGATGACATCTGACGAGTCCTCTGCCTGAGTTGCATTCATCAAGTTGACCTTGGCGTGCTTGGGGTTATGCTTGACCACAGTTGTACTTGCCGATCTCAAAGGAGGAGGAGGAGGGAGACGCCTCTGATTGAAGCATTTGTTGGCATAGTGACCCTTCTATTGGCACTTGTTGCACGTGACCTCCGAGAGCGAACGGTGATACGGAGCACTTGATCTTGGAGCTTGAGACGAAGTCTTGTTCTGAAAGCCAAGGGTGGGTGGGTGGGAAGATCCACTGCCACCTTTGCTCTTCTGCTGATACGGCTGACGGAACGGAGGAGGAGGAAGCCAATACATCTGCTGCTTAGCCACTTGAGTTGAGGAAGAAGGAGTTGCATCTCTGGCTCGCTTCTTGGAAGCATCGCACTTCAGTTGAGCAGTCTCTTGCTTCATTGCCATGTTATAAAACTCATCGTACCTCTTGGGCTCAAAGAGGACGAGAGCTAGCTGGATTTCTTCTCTGAGACCGCCCCTGAACTAGTATATCATGCTCTTCTCATCAGGGACGTCCTGCTTAGCAAAACGGGCGAGCTTCTGAAACATTTTGTTGTACTCGTACAAAGACATAGTGCCATGCTTCAGGTTGCGGAATTCCTCACGCTTTCTTTCAACCACACTCTGAGGAATATGATGAGCTTTGAAGTCTTGAAGGAATTCATCCCAGGTAATCACACGGCCTCCTCTGGAATCTTTGTACTGCTGAAACCATTCTGCAGCTTGGTCTTTGAGTTGGAATGAGGCAAACTTGACAATGTCCTCAGGCATGATGTTACTGCACTCGAGATGCTTGCATATGTCCACGAGCCAATCATCAGCGTCTGTTGCCTCAACACAATTGATGAAGGTCTTTGGCTGGTTAGCAAGGAACTGGTTGAGTGTAGCAAACTGATTCTGATTGTTGCCATGGCCCTGGTTCCCTTGGTTGCGCTCTTGAAGAAGTTGCATGATCAGCTACGTGTTTGCATTGGTAGCGGCCATCACAGCTTGCCATGCCTCCGGAGGTGGAGGTGGTGGTGGCGGATCAGGATTCGGAGTCGTGCGCGTTGGAGGAGCCATCCTGAAGAGGTTGACATCCGTTAGCACATTGACAGACAATTGTTGAAGCCGAATCAAACGGGTTGAAATTGCAACATATAGTCTTCACATCCGAACAAAATGAACGAATGCATTCCAATTGAAATGGTCACATATCCATAAATTGAGAAGCCGCTTAGAATTGAGGTAGAAAAAAAACAACAAGATATGGAACAAGAACGAATACTTGGTGAGGATAACCCAATCCCAAACCAAATATCCGCGGAAGAAGAACTAGAGCTACGAGAATTCCCACCTATGAAACTCCCGAACCTTTCCGGTTATGCAATCAGGTGTTGGGGATACAGGGGAAGCATAATATCTCACCCAAATCTAGCAAATCCTACATCCAGCTGTATCCATCCTTCAACACATAACTGAGAAAAACTTCGGAAATCATCTACCTCAACCTTTGAAAAGCATCTGTTATACAAGTTATGGCAATACTCCCGAACTCCCGCCCCAGTACTGGGTGGCGTCGAGGTTATCTCACCAACAACTGCATAAAAGAGATTTTCGATGTCGGCGAAACTCAGGTATTCCAGAATCTCAACGATAAAATTGTGACGACAACACCTCGGAGTTCAACTCCCCGGGACACTGCCACAACCCCTAAATGACAGGAGGCACCAAGAACAATGTTCTCGTCACAAATCGATCGGGACGATTCCAAGATACCCGCGTGATCCTAAATTTTTTTAGTGAAATTTGAGAAGAGAAGAGTCAAAACACTACGTGAGGATGCCTTACCAAAGCGATGAAGGGACTGGGGAGTAAAAAAAATCCTAAACTCTCCGATATATATAATCCTAGATGACTCAAAACATTTTTCTAGACTCAACAACGCCAACGATTTGATCAAGCAGGGGGCTCCTAAGGTCGGGTAAGGCTCTGATTACCAACTTGTAACGCCCTCGATGTGGCTATATCTCCTACGTGTCGAAGCACGACTTAGAGGCATAACCGCATTGAAAGCAATGTCACAAGTAAGGTAATCTTCACAACAACCCATGTAAATATATAAAAAGGGAAAGGATACATAGTTGGCTTACACTCGCCATGTCACACAAATACATGAATAACATTACAATCATCCAATACACTCATGGTCCGACTACGGTACCAAAATAAGGATCAACCCCCACATGCGACACGGTCCCCGATCGCCCCAACTGGGCACCACTACTGATCATCTGGGAAAGACACATAGTAACGGCGAGAGTCTTCATCGAACTCCCACTTGAGCTCAAGCGCATCATCTGGAACGGTATCATTGGTCCCTGCATCTGGTTTGGAAGTAAACTGTGAGTCATGGGGACTCAGCAATCTCGCACCCTCACGATCAAGACTATTTAAGCTTATAGGTAAGGCAAGGTTTAAAGTGGAGCTGCAGCAAGCGACTAGCATATATGGTGGCTAACATACGCAAAAGAGAGCGAGAAGAGAAAGCAAAGCACGGTCGAACATCTATGATCAAGAAGTGATCCTAGAACAACCTACGTCAAGCATTACTCCAACAACGTGCTCACTTCCCGGACTCCGCCGAGAAGAGACCATCATGGTTACACATGCGGTTGATTCATTTTAATTAAGTTAAGTTTCATGTTATCTACAACCGGACATTAACAAATTCCCATCTGCCCATAACCGCGGGCACGGCTTTCGAAAGTTCAAATCCCCGCAGGGGAGTCCCAACTTAGCCCATCACAAGCTCTCACGGTCAACGAAGGGTATTCCTTCTCCCGAGACATTCCGATCAGGCTCAGCATCCCAGTTACAAGACATCTTCAACAATGGTTAAACAAGTCCAGCAACACCGCCCGAATGTGCCGACAAATCCCGACAGGAGCTGCATATATCTCGTTCTCAGGGCACACTCAGATGAGACATCCTACGAGTAAAACCAACCCTCAAGTTGCCCCGAGGTGGCCATGCAGTCTACTCGGTCGGACCAGCACTCATAGGAGCACTGGCCCAGGGGGGTTTAAATAAAGATAACCCTCGGGCTCCGGAAACCCAAGGGAAAAAGAGGCTACGTGGCAAATGTTAAAACCAAGGTTGGGCATTGCTGGAGGAGTTTTATTCAAGGCGAACTGTCAAGGGGTTCCCATTATAACCCAACCGCGTAAGGAACGCAAAATCCAGAAACATAACACCGATATGGCGGAAACTAGGGCGGCAAGAGTGGAACAAAACACTAGGCAAAAGGTCGAGCCTTCTACCCTTTACCAAGTATATAAGTGCATTAAGATAAACAAGATAATATGGTGATATCCCAACAATAAACAATGTTCCAACAAGGAACGATCTCCAATCTTCACCTGCAACTAGCAACGCTATAAGAGGGGCTGAGCAAAGCGGTAACATAGCCAATCAACGGTTTGCTAGGACATGGTGGGTTAGAGGTTTGACATGGCAATTTGGGAGGCATGATAAGCAGGTGGTAGGCATCATAGCATAGGCATAGCAAAAGAGCGAGCATCTACCAAGCAAAGATAGAAGTGATTTCGAGGGTATGATCATCTTGCCTGCAAAGTTGTCAGAGTTGACTTGATCCTCGTAAGAGAACTCAACGGGCTCCTCGTTCACGAACTCGTCTCCCGGCTCTACCCTAACAAGACAAACAAGCAAAAGGAACACAATCAACCACATGCAATGCTCAAACAACATGATGCAAACATGGTATGCTATGCGGGATGCGGTATGTGATGCATATGCAAGATTTGACAAGGAATGATTTAACCTGGCCTCAACATGGAAATCCAAGAGTGCCACTGGAAAGGTGAGGTTATTTCGGTTGAAATTGATATAAAGATCACAGGAATTGGATGCACGGTTTGGAAATGGCAAGCAAAACAAATATGGCACCGGTCTGCGATAATCAGCAAGTAGTCAACTAAATGCAACAAGATAAATGAGCTACAACACTCAAACATGATAACAAAATACATGGCAGGGATTGACTCATGGTGCTTGACAAAAGATGAACACTGAGCTACGGCTAATTCATCCATTAACAGGTTCAAACAAGCATGGCAAAAGTGCAAATGATAACAGGTTTCAGACTTAGTGAAATTAACGCAAGTCTGGAATTTAACATCAGGAAGCACACTTTAGAGCATGAAAACTACATGCTACAGGAGCATAACATGGCAAAGCAAGGCATGACATGAAGCTACTCAAAGTACTTAACAAAAGTCCCTTAGTGACCTTGAGCCAAAAGCGATAAGAAAATACAATTGCAAGCATGTGAACATGGCAAAAACATAACTGGAGCATGCAAATCAGTTAACGAGTAGACATGTTTACGAGCTCGATGCACTCACTATAGAGCATGGCATGATAAACTAAGCATACACCCATCAATAATACATGGCATAGGAGCTAGACATGGCAAGAACAACAACATAGCATGCACGGATCAATAGCAACATCCTCGGCAAAATCGCTAAACATGTCAACAATCTGCCAGGATTCATGATATAGCAAAAGTAGAGCTCGATTGACTCGAGCTAGGTTTCTACATAAATGCAAACAAAGACATGGATGAATAGAGCAGCACAATGTTAACAAATCATCCTTACCGATCATCCTCAAAAGAGGCATAGATCACTAGGAAACAACATGAACATATGGCATAACGGCAAAATCAGCACAAGGACTTAGTGAAATTCTAAGTCCCTGAAATCAGCAATACCGATTACGCTACTTTGCAAGCTTGTGCTAGTCACCACAAATATCATAAAAATACATGGTACGCACCTCTGTAAAGATGGCATGGCATATAACAAAACACATGTCGAGCTCAGGATCATAGCATGCACACATTAATCATGGCAAAAATGACAAAATGCCATTTGATGAAACAGATCTGACAAATTTATCACATAGCCCTCTTTCAACAGCATTTCGGGCATCAAGATGAGGTCAAATGAAAATGATGCAATGATATGAAATGATGCACTCGTCGGGACGAACATTTTGATGTGCTACACGCACAAATCGGAGCTACAGATGCAGCGTTATAGCATGTGCAAGAATGCAAAAAAAATTAGGGTTCTCTGGGAAAAGTCAACCGAGTAGAATAGATCTCAGATCTAGGGTTCCTCCGAGGTACTGTAGCAGCGAGCGGCCGAGTTCGCCGGAATGGAGGCCACGGTGGCCGGATCTCTCGCCGGAGAGCGCGGGAAGCCGCCGGAGTAGCCGGAAACGCCGGAGCGGCGGGATCGGTGCCGACTCGGGGCAGCGCGGTGGAGTGGTGACCTGCGGCGGAGGGCGGCGGAGCAGCTCGCCGAAGCTAGGCGGTCGGCGGCCGGCGTAGGAGGCGATGGCGGTGCGGGGAGAAGCCAGGCGGTGGGGAGCTGTGGCCCGGTCGGGCGCGGGGAAGGGCCGGCGCTGGGCCTGCGGGACCGCGTCGGTGGAAGGCGGCGAAGCGGTCCCCCGGGACAGGTGGCGAGGTGTGGTTGGGCGGCGGTGGCGGCGAACGTTGTCCGGCGCGAGCCGGACACGTCCGGTGCGCGGAGGAGGGAAAAATTAGGGTTTCGGGGAAGAAGACCCGTGAATTTCGAGGGGAGACCTATAAATAGAGGTAGGAGGAGCTAGGGGACTCCAAATTGAGCACGGTTTTCAGCCACGCGATCATGATCGAACGATCTAGATGATGAAGAGGGTTTAGGTGGGTTTTGGGCCAAAATGGAAGGGTGTTGGACTGCAACACAAACGAGGCCTTCTCGGTCCCTCGGTTAACTATTGGAGTATCAAACGAAGTCCAAATGACACGAAACTTGACAGATGGTCTACCGGTAGTAAACCAAGGCCGCATGACAAGTCTCAGTCCAATCCGGAAATGTTTAACCCCCACACACGAAAAGAGGTAGAAAGGGGCACCGGAGGAGATAGGAGCGCCGGAATGCAAAACGGACAACGGGGAAAATGCTTGGATGCATGAGACGAACACGTATGCAAATGCAATGCACATGATGACATGATATGAGATGCATGAAAAAGTAACAACACACGGAGACAAAAACCAGATACCGAGGAAAATAAAATAACTTAGGCCAGAAATGGCAAGAGTTGGAATACAGATAAGGTAAATTACATCCGGGGTGCTACAAGTTTGGACCGCATACTCGACCGCTCGTGTCAAATTCACGGCACCCCCGATAAGCCAACCAACCACATGAACAGAGAATGCTGGGTGTTCAAACAGGCCGGCAAGTTGAATGTCGAAAGCAAGGAAAAGGGGCTGCATAGCGACGACGAGGAGGTGCCCCCGCCGCCAAACATAGGAGGGCAGAAGAAATTTCCTCCCCAAGTGAAAATGGTGAACATGATATATGCAACCAGTATTCCCAAGCGGGAACGGAAGCATGCACTCAGGGACGTCTACGTGATGGAGCCAGTCGCCCCAAAGTTCAACCCATGGTCTTCTTGTCTGATCACTTTTGATCACAGGGACCACCCCACTAGTATCCGTCATGGCGGTTCTGCCGCATTGGTCCTTGATCCTATCATTGACGGATTACACCTCAGTCGAGTCCTGATGGACGGTGGCAGCATCCTAAACCTCAAATCCATGAGAATTTCCATTGATGATTGCAAAGAAAGAACCGCTAGGATACGTGCTAAAAAACATTGCTTTATAAAAGCGTGTTCTTCTAGTTTCCATGATAGTAAGGGTGAAGATCTAAAAGTGATTGATGTGTCCCCTATTAAATCTTTGTTTTTCAATATGAATCTTAATAATGATGGGACTGGAGATGAGTCAACTTTAGCTAAAAGGCGTCCCAATGATTTGGAGTTTTTAGATCTTGATGCAAAAATTGGTAAAAGTGGGATTGAAGAGGTCAAAACTTTACATATCAATGAACCCAGTATTTTGGATTTTAAGGAATTTAATTATGATAATTGCTCTTTAATAGATTGTATTTCCTTGTTGCAATCCGTGCTAAATTCTCCTCATGCTTATAGTCAAAATAAAGCTTTTACCAAACGTATCGTTGATGCTTTAATGAAATCTTATGAAGAAAAGCTTGAATTAGAAGTTTCTATTCCTAGAAAACTTTATGATGAGTGGGAACCTACTATTAAAATTAATATTAAAGATCATGAATGCTTTGCTTTATGTGATTTGGGTGCTAGTGTTTCCACGATTCCAAAAACGTTGTGTGATGTGTTAGGTTTCCGTGAATTTGATGATTGTTCTTTAAATTTTCACCTTGCGGATTCCACTATTAAGAAACCTATGGGAACGATCAATGATGTTCTTATTGTTGAAAATAGGAATTATGTGCCCATAGACTTCATTGTTCTTGATATAGATTGCAATTCTACATGTCCTATTATTCTTGGTAGACCTTTCCTTAGAACGATTGGTGCAATTATTGATATGAAAGAAGGGAATATTAGATTTCAATTTCCATTAAGGAAAGGGATAGAACACTTTCCTAGAAAGAAAATTAAATTGCCTTATGAATATATTATGAGAGCCACTTATGGATTGCATACCAAAGATGACAATACCTAGATCTATTCTTGTTTCTATGCCTAGCTAGGGGCGTTAAATAATAGCGCTTGTTGGGAGGCAACCCAATTTTATTTTCATTTCTTGCTTTTTGGTTCTGTTTAGTAATAAATAATTCATCTAGCTCCTGTTTAGATGTGGTTTTATGCTTTTAATTAGTGTTAGTGCCAAGTAGAACCTTTGGGAAGACTTGGGGGAAGTTTATGTGATCTTGCTGTAAAAAACAGAAACTTTAGCGCTCACGAGATTTGCTGCCATTTTTTACTGGAGAGTCAAATTAGGTTGATTCTTTTTGCAGATGATTAATAGACAAATTACTTACGTCCACAAATTTATTTCAGTATTTTTGGCGTTACAGAAGTATTCGAAACCTACAGATTACTACAGACTGTTCTGTTTTGACAGATTCTGTTTTTCCTGTGTTGTTTGCTTATTTTGATGAATCTATGGCTAGTATCAGGGGGTATGAACCATAGATAAGTTGGAATAAAGTAGGTTTTGTTAGATAATAATGAGAATAAATGAGAAACGAGAGCAAACGGATTTTTACATGGAAACCCTTGCGGGAGAAAACCATGGACGCACGAAGGCGCAATCACTACGAGGAGGAGTATTGCAAGCACAAGACGACAGACCGTCTTTAGGTGCGACTACATGGGGTATATAAGAGGGCAATACATGAGAGTCCTTGGAGGACGAGTAAACGAGTTGTACTCGTACGCGTCGGTACCAACGCAAAGGCCCACACCGTATGTACTACGTCTAGTCCAATACGGTACTAGAATTTGGATCACAATTTAACAATCTCCACCTTGAGCCAAATTCCCTCCAGTAGTCGAAGAAAGAAAATAACTCCATCCAAATCAGCATAAACACCTTGTGCGTCAAATTCCATAGGACTAGTGAGAAATACCAACTAAGCCTGAGCAAAGCTCAAACTTATTGGTAGGAACTAGCTTTGTCATCATATCAGCAGGATTATCATTAGTGCTTATCTTGCATACCTTCAATTTGCCTTCAGCAACAACATCTCGAATATAATGAAATCTGACATCAATGTGCTTCTGTCCTCTCATGATACATTGGATTCTTTGTAAGATATATGGCACTTTGACTGTCAGAAAATATGGTAGGGCAAGATGAATCTCCACAAAGCTCAGTGTACAAACCTCTCAACCAGATAGCTTCTTTGCATGCCTCAGAAATAGCCATATACTCGGCATCAGTAGTGGAACAATCCACAATAGACTGCAAAGTTGCTCTCCAACTCACAGCACAACCACCAATGGTGAAAACATAACCTATGAGCGATCTTCTCTTATCCAAATCACCAGCAAAGTCAGAACCAACAAAACCAACAAGTCCATCTCTAGTTTTCCGACACTGTAAATAAGCATTAGAAGTACCTCGCAGGTATCTGAAAATCCATTGAACTGTTTTCCAATGCTCTTTTCCAGGATTAGCCATGTATCTACCGACAACCGTCAATGCATATGATAAATCCGGACGAGAACAAACCATGGCATACATAAGTGAACCAACTGCACTCGAATAGGGAACTCTAGACATATACTCAATATCTGCATCTGACTTAGGACATAAAGCTGATGATAATTTGAAGTGTGCAGCTAATGGTGTACTCACTGGCTTGGCATTATGCATGTTAAAACGTCAAAGAACTTTATCAATATATCCTCTCTGACTTAGATATACTTTTCCAGATGGTCTATCTCTGGATATGTCCATGCCAAGTATTTTCTTTGCTGCACCCAAATTCTTCATCTCAAATTCATTACTCAATTGCTTCTTTAGTTCATCCATATCTTGCATACTCTTTGCAACAATTAGCATATCATCAACATAAAGGAGCAAATAAATAGTTGAACCTTTGACAGATTTCAAATAAACACAACTATCATAATTAGACCTTTTGAAACCTTGAGAGAGCATAAAGGTGTCAAATCTCTTGTACCACTGTCTAGGAGATTGTTTTAATCCATAAAGAGATTTATTTAACTTACAGACAATCTTTTCTTTTCCAGAAATAACAAAACCTTCAAGTTGTTCCATATAAATATCCTCTTCTAATTCTCCATGTAAAAATGCAGTTTTAACATCCAATTGTTCAATCTCAAAATCATGCATGGCAACAATACTAAGTAAAGTGCAAATAGAGCTATGCTTCACAATAGGAGAAAATACTTCGTTATAGTCAATACATGGAATCTGACTATAACCTTTAGCAACTAACCTTGCTTTATATCTTGTCTCATCATTAGGAGAAACACCTTCTTTCCTCTTGAAACCCCACTTGCAATGAATAGGTTTCTTCTCTCTAGGTAATTTTACTAAATCCCAAGTGCCATTATTTTCAAGTGATTCCATCTCATAATGCATAGCAGTCATCCACTTATTACTATCACCAGAAATAATAGCCTCAGAATATGAAGAAGACTCAGCATTACCTTCAATTTCTTCTGCAACAGATAAAGCAAAAGAAATAATATTGCACTCTTCGATTAACCTGTGAGGTTTATTAATACCCCGTATAACTCTGTCACGTGCGAGATTCCAAGTGGGTGGAACAATAGGCTGATTTGGAGTGGGAGTGACATGATCATCACTAACGACGGGTTCATCATGTGCATCGACAATTTCATTACCAGAAGTATCACCTGAATCAATAACATACTTCACCTGAATAGTAGGCTCCTGAACAATAGGCTGCTGTTCACTCTCAACGGGAACATTGGAAGATGAAACATCATGTAACATAGCAGATTCATTAAAGATAACATTTCTGCTAATAACCACCTTTTGGGTTTCAGGATTCCACAATTTAAGACCTTTAACACCATACTTATAACCAAGAAAGATGCACTTAACAGCTCTAGGCTTCAACTTTCCATTATCAACATGAGCATAAGCAGTGCAACCAAAACTCTCAACTGTGAATAATCAGCAGGTGAACCAGACCATACCTCAATTGGAGTTTTCTTATTAAGAGCAATAGATGGTGAACGGTTAATAAGATAACAAGCAGTGGAAGCGGCCTCAGCCCAAAAACGCCTATGCGAACTTGCATTGGACAACATGCAACGGTCTCTGAAAATAATGGTCCTGTTCATACGCTCAGCAACACCGTTTTGTTGAGGAGTATAAGGAACGGAGTAATGTTTGACAATGCCTTCAGACTTGCAATAATTCTTAAATTGCTTAGAACAGAATTCCATACCATTATCAGTGCGAAGTATCTTTACCTTATTTTTAGTCCCCCTTTCAATCATAACCTTCCATTCCTTAAATGCCGAGAATGCTTCATATTTATGCTTCAAGAAATAAGGCCAAACTTTGCTCGAATAATCATCAATAATAGTCAGCATGTAACTAGCACCACCTAGTGACTTCTTGCGAGATGGTCCCCATAAATCAGAATGCACATAATCAAGAATACCTTCAGTTGTATGAGTTGAAGTGTTGAACTTCACCCTCTTGTGCTTGCCGAAGATACAATGCTCAAAAAATTTCAATTTACCAGGTTCATATCCATCAAGAAGACCTCTCTTATTTAACTCTGCCAAACCAAGTTCACTCATATGTCCAAGACGCATATGTCAAAGGTTAGCAGCATCACAATCAAAATTCTTTGAAATAACTGGAATAGCGTTACCTGAAATGGTAGAACCCTGAAGGTAATAAAGACCATTGGTTAGACTTAAGTCACCTTTCATCACAACAAGGGAGCCTTGGGTGACCTTCAAAACACTATCTCCACCTGAATACTTGTACCCCTTTGCATCAAGGGCACTCATAGAAATAAGATTTATCTTCATCTTCGGAATATACCGAACATCTGTCAAAGTTCTGATTATGACATCAAACATCTTGATTCGAATAGAACCTATGCCTTCAATCTTGCATGGTGAATTATCAAAACCCAAAACGGAACCAACAGCAGTAGTGGAATCAAAGGTATTAAACCAATCTCTATGTGGACAAATATGAAAAGTGCATGCGGTGTCAAGTACCCACTCATCATTGGTCTCAGCACATCCAGCAATAACGACAAGAGCATCATCAAAACTATCATCACGAGCAACGTTAGCAGAATTTTCACCTTGTTTGTTACCTTTCCTCTTTTCTTTATTCTGCAACTTGAAACATTCTGAGATGTCATGCCCATCTCTCTTGCAATATCTGCAATATTTCTTGTCTCTGGATTGTGACCGGCCCCTGTGGCCGTTCTTACTCTTGCCTCTATTTCCATTATGTGAGTTCTTCTCCTTTGTCCTGCCACAAACAGATAATCCCTCGGCTTGGGATGAACTCGAACCATCATGAGGCACCATTAGTTTCATATTCTCCTTAGTGTCCAAAGCTTCATAAACTTCATGAAGTGTGAGAGTATCACGACTGTATAATATGGTGTCTCTAAAATTGGTATAAGAACTTGGAAGTGAACAAAGTAACATTAAAGCAGTATCTTCCTCTTCATACTTAACCTCCATTGCAGCTAGATCAAATATGATCTCTTTAATTTATAAAATATGATTCAAAAATTTACCTCCCTTGGGTAACCTATGCAGGAATAATTTTTGCTTCAGATGCATCTTGCTGGTGAGATCTTTAGTCATGCAAATCCCTTCCAGCTTTAACCATAGAGCAGAGGCAGTTTTCTCGCTCAAAACTTCCTGCAAAATATTATTATGCAAATGGAGTTGAATTTGTGACAAAGCCTTACAATCAATTCTTTTCTCCTCATCAGTCCAATCCTGAATTCTCTTCTTCCCAAAACTATCCAGTACTTCATCGTAGTCGGACTGTGCTATTGTAATGCCCCGAGATCGGCGCTCCAGATGCGTTCCATGTTTTCCGTGATTCGTCTTTTGATTTGTTTGGTTCGTTGCTTTCATTTTTGCATCATGTGCTTTGCATCATGTCTTCTTGCACCTCTTCTTAAAACTCAACTAAATAAATGGCATGGATCTTTGATCCATTTAAATCGAGGTAGTTCACACGGTGAAATTCTCTTTATAACATATCCTCCTGATATTAGGGAGCTATAATAAATATTCCATTCTTATGGAATCAACCAAAACACACTTGCATCTTTCTCTTGCCACCAATCCCTTATCCAAGTGCATCACCCCATCACTAGTTTCTTTCTTTCAATTCTCACCCATTTATTGCAAGTGGCATTCTCCTCTTTCATAAAATGTTCAACTTTTCCCTATAAATACTAGACCATGCCAAGACCACCTCCTCCATTTTTGCAGGTCTTTTGGAAGTGTTTTGGTTGGGCTAAGGATTTATTTGAGTTTGAGTTATTTTCAAACTTGAAGCCTCTAAAATTGCCAAGGCATTTTATTCAAATACTATTTAAATCCAGGATCCCAGGGACATTTTTTATATCTTCCATATTATTGACAAGCCCCGGATTCTTTTCTCTTTGATCCTGTCATTTTTTAAACAAAAAACTAAGAGAGAGAGCCCAGCTAGGCCTCTGGCCACCTGGGCCTCCCAACCATCCTCGCGGCCCATCCTTCCTATCCCTAGGACCATCTCCCGCAGCCCACCTGCTCTAACCCTAGGCGTAGCGAACCCTCTCCCTCGATCCCCTCCTCCTTGTCTCCCTGCTCGCGCAGCCAGGAGAGGAGCGCTCGCGCCCGACCCCCATCTCTCCCTCGCAGCCCGATCCCCACCCCCAGCTTCTCGAACCCCCTCTCGATCACCCTCCAGTGGCCCTCAGCCTCCCTCCTCCTTCGATCCAGAGAACCTGGCCGGAGCCCCGTTGGCCTCCTCGTCGCCGTCGTGCCCCCTTCCATCAGCAGCCGCGCCCTCGTCCCGTCTCCTCTGCCTCCTCCTCGTCGCCTGCAGTCGACACCAGCCACCGCGGAATCAGGCCGCTGCCATGCCATCTCGTCTCCTCCTCGCCCCCCATGCGCCTGCACCGGTGAACTCCGCCTCCAGCTATACCGGCGAGCAAGCTGCTACCATCCGCCTCGTCACGTTCATCTTCGCCTACGTCCTCCTCGCGCGCGCCCCTGCCATCCTAAACCTCCTCCCAGTGCCGACCTCCTCTGCTCTTTCTCCTGCTGGCCACCGAGCACCGCCATGCCTCACCTGCAGCTACTCCGGCAACCTCCAGCTGCTCCGCCATGTTCCGGTGCCGCCGGCTGACCTCGTCTTCCTTCTGCCCTGCTGCCGCTATTTTCCCGTGACAAACGAAACGGACACGCCACCTCCCCGCCACAGCGCCGCGCCCCTGTTCATCGTCGTTGTCACCACGAGCCCCGTGCCCACTTCCATCTCTGCTCGCGCGCCGCCTTGCCTTTCTGCTGCCCACCATAGACCTTTTGTCTCGCGTTTGTTTTGGATCAGCAAGGTTGAGACGCTGAGACAGGACCAATCAAGTACAACTACACCATGTTGATACGGGAACCACTACCTTCTACCTCCGAAGGACATAGTTTTGCGGAGTACCCCTTCGTTTTATCAAGACCGTCAAGTCCCTCGACGACAAGTGCACGACCACGCATATTGTGCCAAGTATCCCTTCGGATTCGTCAAGACCCTCTTGTACGACTATGCGTGCTACCGTCGCAAGAATCAAGACCAACAAGTCTGAATATGCAAGTACCACTCCGAACCATGTACGACTACCATCGCCGAAGATTCGTGTAACACAAGCTTCAAGTTCAACCACCATCGCGTGAATCACTACTTCCCTCGATGACTCATGAATGACTACTTCCTCCATGAACCGATCCGCTTTGAAGGTATAACCGCCGAGAACGACCGCCCGTGGACGAATGCATGAGTTGTATGAGATGCATGTTTGGATGTTGTATCCGCCCGTAAATGTTAGTTGTTCCTCCTTGTTGCCATGCCGTCGACCCATGGGAACCCGGTATCCGGGATCACCCCACCATCCTTGCATGACACACTCGCACCTACTTCCTTTTGCACCGGTATCTTCGTGAGCTACCGGATCGTCGGAACAATGCCTTGGCATCATTTTCGTTATCATTGTTGTGGCACCCCTTTCATCTCCATCGCGATGCCAAATGCTTCATAACATGCTCCTGTAACATTTTCATAAAATTGCTTATAACTTTCATATGTCATCTGCATCATGATAGCAACATTTAAAATGTTTAAAATTGTTGTTGCAATAAATTGCTAATGCAGATGAGGATTTACCGGAATCGTTGTTTGATGTTTCCGGCCTCATTTAAAATGCCTAACTGTGTATTCTACTCATATTTCACCTCTTGCCATGTTAAGAACATTAAATTTTGTTGGGTACATCATTCACGTGGTGTTTCGTCAATATGCAAATTTTTGCATATTGAGCCCCACTTAACTTGTAGTATTGTTTGTGCACTTTGTCATCTCATGTATCATTAAACCGGACATGCATCATACTTGGTTGTGCATCATGCCATGGTTATGTGATGGTTGTTTACTATGTTGTTTGCTTCTTTCCGGGTTTCTTCTCTCGTTAGCTTTGGTTTCGTTCCGGAGTTGTGAGGATCCGTTCAACTACGTCCGTCTGCCTTCTTCATGGACTCGTTCTTCTTCCTTGCGGGATCTCAGGCAAGATGACCATACCTTCGAAATCACTTCTATCTTTGCTTGCTAGTTGCTCGCTCTATTGCTATGCCGCGATACCTACCACTTGATATATCATGCCTCCCATATTGCCATGTCAAGCCTCTAACCCACCTTTCCTAGCAAACCATTGTTTGGCTATGTTACCTCTTTTGCTCAGCCCCTCTTATAGCGTTGCTAGTTGCGGGTGAAGATTAAGTTTGTTCCTTGTAGGAACATGGATATGTTTGGGATATCACAGTATATCTTATTTAATTAATGCATCTATATACTTGGTAAAGGGTGGAAGGCTCGGCCTTATGCCTGGTGTTTTGTTCCACTCCTGCCACCCTAGTTTCCGTCATACCGGTGTTATGTTCCTTTATTTTGTGTCCCTTATGCGGTTGGGTGTTATGGGAACCCCTTGACAGTTCGCTTTGAATAAAACTCCTCCAGCAAGGCCCAACCTTGGTTTTACATTTGCCTAACAACCTATCACCTTCCCTTGGGTTCTGCAGACTCAAGGGTCATCTTTATTTTAACCCCCCGGGCCAGTGCTTGTCTAAGTGTTGGTCCGAACTAGAGGACCGTGCGGGACCGTCCCTTGGCAACTTGGGTTATGTTGGTACCTGTACGCTTAGCTTATCCGGTGTTGCCCTGAGAATGAGATATGTGCAGCTCCTATCGGGATGTCGGCGCATCGGGCGGTCTTGCTGGTCTTGTTTTACCATCGTCTAAATGTCTTGTAATCGGGATTCCGAGGCTGATCGGGTCTTCTCGGGAGAAGGAATATCCTTCGTTGATCGTGAGAGCTTGTGATGGGCTAAGTTGGGACACCCCTGCAGGGTTTGAACTTTCGAAAGCCGTGCCCGCGGTTATGTGGCAGATGGGAATTAGTTAATGTCCGTTTGTAAAGAACTTGACACTTGACTTAACTAAAATACATCAACCGCGTGTCTAGCCGTGATGGTCTCTTTCCGGCAGAGTCCGGGAAGTGAACACGGTTCTTGTGTTATGTTTGAACGTAAGTAGATTCAGGATCACTTCTTTATCACTTCTAGCTTCTCGACAGTTGCGTTGCTTCTCTTCTCGCTCTTATTTGCGTGTGTTAGCCACCATATATGCTAATGCTTGCCGCAGCTCCACCTTACTACCCCTTTCCTATCCATAAGCTTAAATAGTCTTGATCTCGCGGGTGTGAGATTGCTGAGTCCTCGTGACACACAGATACTTTCAAACAGTTGCAGGTGCCGATGATACCAGTGGAGGTGACGCAACCAAGCTCAAGTGGGAGCTCGATGAAGATCTTGATCGTTGTTTTGTTTCGTTTCTTGTTGATCAGTAGTGGAGCCTAGTTGGGACGATAGGGGATCTAGCATTGGGGGTTTTCTTCTTTTATTTTGGTTCCGTAGTCGGACCTTGATTGTATTCTGGATGATGTATGTTTAACTTGTGTTTGTGTGAAGTGGCGATTGTAAGCTAACTCTTTATCACTTTCTTATTCCGTACATGGGACTGTGTGAAGATTACCCCTCTTGCGACAAACCTACCATGTGGCTATGCCTCTAAGTCGTGCCCCGGCACGTGGGAGATATAGTCGCATTGTTGGTGTTACAGCCAACAACGCCCGCATCTTGACTTGCCATAGGGTAAACCTTTTGTCGCGGTCCAGCAGCGGAAGATCGTACTTCATGGAAGCCATGAGTCGATAAACTATGCACAAAATAGTACAAGCCGGCAGAAAAATTCTCGACAGAATTAAATATACAGAGCAGACAAAAAATTAAGATAAATAGCACCTGGATATTGTACGTGTGGATGTAGCAATTCACGACAATTAGTACTAGATCGGCCAACTTGTGATTTGACAAGTACTCTGTAGCTAGCACGTGAGCAGTAGGACACGCATGTACTTGAAGTAGTACCTGGCACTTGAAGCAACCAGCAGCAGCAACTTGGCGGAACAGACAGATCCTTTTGATCCGGAAGCCTCAGGCGTGATGCGCAAGTGCAGCAGATTACACGTGCGCGTGTCGTCCGTCTTCGGTTGTCACGCTCGGTGACTCACGTGGAGTGCATGGCTTTTTAGGGTGGAACAGCTGCGGAGATCAATTTACCTTTCGGACTCGGCTTCTTTTTCGGACGCGGCGGCGGAACAGACCGCAACCCTAATATATCTCGTCTCAAATCTCGTATTTGAAACTTGGCTCTGTATACCACTTGTTAGATAAAACAAGAATAAACGAGAGAACCACGGACGCACGAAGGCGCAATCACTATGAGGGTGAGTATTACAAGCACAAGACGACATACCATCTTTAGGTGCGACTACATGGGGTATATAAGAGGGTAATACATGAGAGTCCTTGGAGGACAAGTAAACGAGTTGTACTCGTACGCGTCGGTACCAACGCAAAGGCCCACACCGTATGTACTACATCTGGTCCAATACGGTACTAGAATTTGGATCGGAATTTAACAGGTTTAACACCAATATAAATAAAGAATGAGTTTGTTATAGTACCTTGAAGTGGTGGCTTGTTTTCTTATACTAACGGGGCTCATGAGATTTTCTATTGAAGTTTTGTGTTGTGAAGTTTTCAAGTTTTGGGTAAAGATTTGATGGATTTTGGAACAAGGAGCGGCAAGAGCCTAAGCTTGGGGATGCCCAAGGCACCCCAAGGTAAAATTCAAGGCAACCAAAAGCCTAAGCTTGGGGATGCCCCGGAAGGCATCCCCTCTTTCGTCTTCGTCTATCGGTAACTTTACTTGAGGCTATATTTTTATTGTCCACATGATATGCGTTTTTCTTAGAGCATCTTGTATGATTTGAGTCTTTGCTTTTTAGTTTACCACAATCATACTTGCTGTACACACCCTTTGGAAGAGACACATATGAATAGGAATTTATTAGAATACTCTGTGTGCTTCACTTATATCTTTTGAGCTAGATAATTTTGCTCTAGTGCTTCACTTATATCTTTTTAGAGCACGGTGGTGGTTTCATTTTATAAAAATTATTGATCTCTGATGCTTCATTTATATTATTTTGAGAGTCCTTTAGAACAACATGGTAATTTCCTTTGGTTATAAAATTAGTCCTAATATGATAGGCATCTAGGATGGGTATAATAAAAACTATCATAAAAAGTGCATTGAATACTATGAGAAGTTTGATACTTGATGATTGTTTTGAGATATGAAGATGGTGATATTAGACTATATGATTTTTTCTAGGGATAACTCTCTTTGGCCATGTTATTTTGAGAATACATGATTGCTTTATTAGTATGCTTGAAGTATTATTATTTTTATGTCAATATTAAACTTTTGTCTTTAATCTTTCGGATCTGAACATTCATGCCACAATAAAGAAAATTACATTGAGAATTATGCTAGGTAGCATTCCACCTCAAAAATTTTGTTTTTATCATTTACCTACTCGAGTACGAGTAGGAATTAAGCTTGGGGATGCATGATACGTCTCCAACGTATCTATAATTTTTTTATTGTTCCATGCTATTATATTATCTGTTTTGGATGTTCAATGGGCTTTAATTTACCTTTTTATATTATTTTTGGGACTAACCTACTAACCAAAGGCCAGTGCAAATTGCTGTTTTTTTTGCTTATTTCAGTTCTTCGCAGAAAAGGAATATCAAACGGAATCCAAACGGAACGAAACCTTCGGAGAGTTATTTTTTGGAACGAACGTGATCCAGGAGATTTGGAGTGGCCGCCAAGAAAGAAGCGAGGAGGCCACGAGGCAGCGGGGCACGCCCAGGGGGGGGCACGCCTCCCACCCTCATGGGCCCCTCGCAGCTCCACTGACGCACTTCTTCGTCCTATATATACCCATATACCTCGAAAACATCTAGGAACACCACGAATCCCTATTTCCACCGCCGCAACCTTCTGTATCCGTGAGATCCCATCTTAGGGCCTTTTTTCGGCTCCGCCGGAGGGGGAATCGATCACGGAGGGCTTCTACATCAACACCATAACTTCACCGATGATGTGTGAGTAGGTTACCGCAGACGTTCGGGTCCATAGTTATTAGCAAGATGGCTTCTTCTCTCTCTTTGGATCTCAATACAAAGTTCTCCTCGATTCTCTTGGAGATCTATTCGATGTAATTTTTTTTGCAGTGTGTTTGTCGAGATCCGATGAATTGTGGGTGTATGAACAAGATTATCTATGAACAATATTTGATTCTTCTCTGAAATCTTTTATGCACGATTTAAATATCTTTGCAAGTCTCTTCGAATTATCAGTTTGGTTTCGCCTACTAGATTGATCATTCTTGCAATGGGAGAAGTGCTTAGCTTTGGGTTCAATCTTGCGGTGTCCTTTCCCAGTGACAGCAGGGGAAGCAAGGCACGTGTTGTATTGTTGCCATCGATGATAAAAAGATGGGGTTTATATCATATTGCTTGAGTTTATCCCTATACATCGTGTCATCTTGCATAATGTGTTACTCTGTTCTTATGAACTTAATACTCTAGATGCATGCTGGATAGCGGTCGATGTGTGGAGTAATAGTAGTAGATGCAGAATCATTTCGGTCTACTTGTCGCGGACGTGATTCCTATATACATGATCATGCCTAGATATTCTCATAACTATTCGCTTTTCTATCAATTGTTCGACAGTAATTTGTTCACCCATTGTAGAAATTGCTATCTTGAGAGAAGCCACTAGTGAAACTTATGGCCCCTTTTCATCATATTATTTTCCTATCAATTTGCTATTTCTATTTTGCAATCTTTATTTCCCAATCTATACAACAAAAATACCAAAAATATTTATCTTATTATCTCTATCAGATCTCACTCTCGTAAGTGACCGTGAAGGGATTGACAACCCCTTTATCGCGTTGGTTGCGAGGTTCTTATTTGTTTTGCAGGTACTAGGTGACTTGTGTGCTATCTCCTACTGTATTGATACCTTGGTTCTCAAAACTAATGGAAATACTTACGCTACTGTGCTGCATCACCCTTTCCTCTTCATGGGAAAACCAACACAAACTCAAGAGGTAGCAGGCCTCACGAGGTCCCAGGAAGTGAGGGTGGAATGTATCTGATCCCCTTCTATGATGGAGGCTAGCCTATTTTTATAGTGGCCTTGGTCCTCTTCCCTCAAAACTTAGGTGCGAAGGGATCCCAAAACAACCAATTTGAAAGGGGAAAAGTAGTACATCTTATCCTTATGAAAGGTGGTCTTTGCCTGCAAAGCTTTAGCCATGACGCAGCAGTGGGCTCGGTGACGACATCCGTCCTATCGAGCTCGTGGTCTTGGTCTTGTTGCACCGAAATGGAAACCTTTGGGGGAATCCTTGGGAACCCATGTTCGTCTGAGCCTCCTTAGCACCAAAGAGGAAACTATCTCCTCTATGCCCACTAGCGCCCGGCTGGCCTTGGTTGTCATGGCTGACATCGTCGCGGCCTCGTTAGGCTGGGCACCTGCATAGAAATCTCCGCTCCCCGGGAGGCAGACTGAGAGAGCTGCTCCCTCGGGAGGTCTTGATGTTGTCCGCCTCGCAAGGCCAGGGGGCCCTCACGAGTGTCTTGTCCTGGGGGTCCTACAGCTAGGCCGTACCAGGCCATCGAAGGAGGCACGCCATGGGCCGCAGGTAGGTAGATCTGGGTACCCCCTATCCCAGAATGCCGACAGTAGCCCCCGGGCCCAAGGCGCACTCGAGCTGGCTTCCAGGTGAAGCCAAGGAGGAAGGTTTGATGCATGGCACGTGATGGTATGCGGACGCCTCTACATCCCCACGTTACCTCGGCAACTGCCAAAGCTGGCAACAGACTGGCGCACGCTAACAGGGCGTTCATTGCCCAAATGTGAAGGGGCGACGGTTGGTCTCTGCTCGCCCATAAGAGGGCTAGGGGAGCGGAGTGCCCTAGCCCATCTCCAGCTTCTTGCTCCTCCATTCCACACTCTTGCTGTGGCACCCATGGCGTCGCTAAGGAGTGTTTCAACCATTGAGAAAGGGAAAGTCCCCTAGGAGGGGCCTGGCTTGCCGCCTCCAAAGAGGTGGTGCGGCCATCCCCACAAGTCCACTGCGACGCCGGAGGCGGTCCCCCAGGGGTGTTAGCGCACCCCCATGGGTGTCTGCATTGCCTCCAGCGGCCGTGGGAAGGTTCCCTCCCACGGGGACCACGGCGGAAGCTGTGGCGGCCACGGTCGAGGTGGAGGGCTGATGGTGGCCGTCCAACCACCACGCCCGCGATCCCACATGGCCGACGTGGCCCGGGAGTTTGTGGTGTGGGTGGAGAGGTTGGAAGGCCTCTAGATTCACCTCTGTCGGCGTTCTAGGATTGAGGGTACCTAGATCTGCCTGCCTACGACCCACAGCATGGCTCCTTTGATGGCCTGGTGCAGCCCAGCTACAAGACCCCCCATGACAAGACCCTCATGAGGCCCCCCTGCCTCACGAGGCTGACGATGCCAAGACCTCCCCAGGGAGCAGCTCGTCGAGCCTGCCTCCCGAGGAGCGAAGATTTCTATGCAGGCGCCCAACCTCACGAGCCTGTGATGACATGAGCCAGGTCAACCAAGGACAGGCGGGCGCCAGTGGGCGCAAAGGAGGCAGTTTCCTCTTTGGTGCAAAGGAGACAAGAACGAGTACCGGTTCCCAAGGAAACCCCCAAAGGTTTCCATTCAGGTGGAACAAGACCAAGACCACGAGTTCGGCAGGACGAATGTCATCACTGAGCCCACTGCTGCATCACAACCAGAAGCTTTGCAGGTGAAGACCACCTTTCATCAGGATAAGATGTACTACTTGTCCCGTTTCAAATTGGCCGCTGTGGGATCCCTTCCCGCCTAAGTTTTGAGGGAAGAGGACCAAGGCCACTATAAATATAGACTAGCCTCCACCATAGAGAGGGATGGGACCCATTCCACCCTCACTTCCTGAGACCTCACAAGGCAGCTCACACACTATACTAGTTCATCCTCAAACCTCCTTGTGAGGCCAATCCACCACAAAGGAGTAGGGTTTTACACCGCAAGATGCCCCGAACCTAGGTAAACTGCCGTGTTCATCTTCTTCCCCGCTTGCAGGTACTCGACGAGTCTAGGCCATGGGTGGTGAGCTTGAGACTTGAGCTAGGTGGGGATCTTCACACACGCCCCAGAGTTCAACCTTCTTGGGTCTGTGGAACCCTGAATCTGACATTTGGCACGCCAGGTAGGGGCATGGTGAAATTCTCCTTCGAGTTCCACTTCGTCCCGCTCTGTCGCCCCCATGGCCATTGTCCGCCGAGTCCGCGCCGAGCACCGGGCCACGCCTGTCGTTATGGCGGGCCCGTGGGCCATGGCACCCCGCGCTACTCCGCCTCTCCTGTGGCTCATGCTGCCACCGACCCTGCCATTCACGAGAGCATGATTCTTTTCTGCCACACTCCATGCGGCATGATGACTGCACCGCCACTCCGTCACCCACTCCCACCACGGCATCGTCCTCGCACATCCGCTGTGGGCCGGCAAATGCGCAGGCTGCGCTCTCGCCCCATCGATAACCGCTACGGCGACCGGCTTGGCCGCATCACCGAACTCATCAACGCCGCTAGAAAGGTCCCAGTGTTGCCTCGCTCGCTTTGTCCCCCGCCGTCCCAGGCAGGTGATGTAGCCCATGGCGCGCCTCCTCCTCCTCTACATGGAGCGACCACAAGCCTAGGCGCGATGCGCAACCGCGTGACCCGCCGTGTGGGGCACCGTCATGGGATGAGGAAAGTTGCCAGGTGGTGCCGCGGCCATAGGGTGACGCGCGTGCTCTCCCAGCGCCGCTGCACCAACATCAGGACCATGCACCACCAGAGGCTGCAGCGCGTGGGCATCAAGACCGAGCTCCGCACACGCTCTATGCACCCGTGAGTGCTGTAGGCTACCATGCCTTCACCTCAGAGATGCGCCGCGTCGTTTGGCCTGGCAAGTACAAACCAGACCTACCTCCACGCTACGACGGCACCCCCGACCCTGCGGAGTTCCTCCAGCTCTACCCGCTGAGCATTGAGGCGGTGAACGGTGAGGAAAAGGTCATGGCGAACTGGTTCCCTGTGGATCTCAAGGATGGCGGACGCTCCTCGCTCCTTCACCTCCCGGAAGGATCGATCTCCTCCTAGGATGAGCTTCGCGAACGTTTCATTGCCAACTTCCAGGGAACTCACGACCGCAACCCAGTGGTGAGCGACCTAAGGCACGTGAAGCAACAACCGGGTGACACCCTGCGCAAGTACATACAACGCTTCACGAATATTCGCCTCAAGATCCCGAAGGCATCGGATGAGGTCATCATCTCAGCTTGCACTGATGGCGTCCATGATGTCAAGCTGAAAGTGGAGCTTGCCATCCACGAGGGCTTGTGCTCGGCCCTGGAAATGTTCAACCTGGCGAACAAGTGCACTAGGGCCGAAGAGGGCCGCCTCTCCCTCCTCGAGCTTCTAGAGGCCGACCCTAAAGACAAGAAGGCCAATGCGAAGGAGGCGAGGCATAAGGGCCCCTACATGCTCGCAGCTGAACCCGAGATGAAGCACGGGCGTGACCACAATGAGCCTCATAGGGGCAACTGCCCATTCTGCATCTTCCACTACGTGCATAGCCATAACACCAATGACTGTGAGGAGCTCAAGGCCCTCCGTGACGGGTGCCTTGGCCGCCGCCCCGAGCGAGGCAACCGTGGCTACGACCATGGAGGAAGCCGCGGTGGAGGCCGTTGGGACAACCACGACCCTCGCCAGGACTAGCGCAACCAGCCTCACGAGGAGCGCTGGCGAGATCAGCCTCGCGATGGCCCCTGGCGTGACTAGCCTCGTGAGGACAGTCCTTAGGGCAATGCTAGCCTCCCTCCACTACCATCGGCGCCAAGGAGGAACGACGACAACCGACAAGATGATGGGGCTGGGGGCTTCCAGGAGCCTCGTGCAATCACCTGCATCCTGGGTGGTGGTCAGGCCCCTGCCTCTCGCCGCATCATCAAGCAGTTCCCTTGTGATGTGAACGTGGCTCTCCCGATGCATGAGGCCGCAAGTCCCCTGAAGTGGTCGTAGTACGCCATTACCTTCGACTCCAAGGACCACCTCAAGTGCACAGCCACCACGGGCACGCTTCCCATGCTCTACACACCCACCATCAGCAACGTCCTCATCACCAAGACTCTCATCGATGGTGGCACGGGGCTCAATGTCCTCTCAGTCGAGACGTTCGAGACGTTTCAGGTGCCATATGACCAACTCCTTCCGACCAAGCCATTCTCTGGAGTGACTGATGGCTCCACCGTCCCCCTGGGGCTGATACGCCTCCCAGTCACCTTCGGCAAGCACGATAAATACCACACCGAGCTTATCAACTTCGACGTCACCCATATTAGCCTCCCATGCAATGCCATCCTCAGGTATCCTGCCCTCGCCAAGTTCATGGCAGCACCCAACCATAGCTACAACGTCCTTAAGATGCCAGGGTGCAGCGGCGTCATCACAATCGCGTGCATTGAGAACGATGGAGTCTACTCTCTCAAGCGCGGTTACTGATAACCCACAAGTATAAGGGATCGCAACAGTTTTCGAGGGTAGAGCATTCAACTCAAATTTATTGATTCGACAGAAGGGGAGCCAAAGAATATTCTCAAGTATTAACAGTTGAGTTGTCAATTCAACCGCACCTGAAAGACTTAATATCTGCAGCAAAGTATTTATTAGCAAAGTAATACGGAAGTAACTGTAGCAGTGGCAAAAGTAATAGTATTGGTTTTGTAGTGATTGTAACAGTAGTAATGGTAAAGTATCCAAGCAAAGATCAATATGTGAAAAGCTCGTAGGCAATGGATCAGTGATGGATAATTATGTCGGATGCGATTCCTCATGCAATAGTTATAACATAGGGTGACCCAGAACTAGCTCTAGTTCATCAATGTAATGTAGGCATGTATTCCAAATATAGTCATATGTGCTTATGGAAAAGAACTTGCATGACATCTTTTGTCCTACCCTCCCGTGGCTACGGGGCCCTATTGGAAACTAAAGGATATTAAGGCCTCCTTTTAACAGAGTACTGGAACAAAGCATTAAAACTTAGTGAATACATGAACTCCTCAAACTATAGTCATCACCGGGAGTGGTCCCGATTATTGTCACTTTGGGGTTACCAGATCATAGCACATAGTAGGTGACTATTGACTTGCAAAAAAGGATCAAGAACTCACATATATTCATGAAAACATAATAGGTTCAGATCTGAAATCATGGCACTCGGGCCCTAGTGACAAGCATTAAGCATAGCAAAGTCATAGCAACATCAATCTCAGAATATAATGGATACTAGGGATCAAACCCTAACAAAACTAACTCGATTACAAGATAAATCTCATCCAACCCATCACCGTCCAGCAAGCCTACAATGTAATTACTGACGCACGACGGTGAGCATCATGAAATTGGTGATGGAGGAAGGTTGATGATGACGATGGTGATCGATTCCCCTCTTCGGAGCCCCGAACGGATTCCAGATCAGCCCTCCCGAGAGAGATTAGGGCTTGGCGGCGGCTCTGTATCGTAAAACGCTATGAATCCTTTTCCTTGATTTTTTTCTCCCCGAACATGAATATATAGAGTTTGAGTTGAGGTCGGTGGAGCCTTAGGCGGCCCACGAGAAAAGGGGTGCGCCCCCACCCTCGTGGATAGGGTGTGGGCCCCTGGTGTTGATTCTTTCGCCAGTATTTTTTATAAATTCCAAAAATATTCTCCGTGAAGTTCCAGGTCATTCCGAGAAATTTTATTTCTGCACAAAAATAACACCATGGCAATTCTGCTGAAAACAACGTTAGTCCGGGTTAGTTCCATTCAAATCATGCAAGTTAGAGTCCAAAACAAGGTCAAAAGTGTTTGGAAAAGTATATATATGATGGAGACGTATCAACTACCCCAATCTTAAACCTTTGCTTGTCCTCAAGCAATTCAGTTGACAAACTGAAAGCGATAAATAAAAACTTTTACAAACTCTGTTTGATCTTGTTGATGTAAATATGTAAAGCCAGCATTCAAGTTTTCAGCAAAGATTATGAGCAAACCATATTCACAATGATAGTTAGGTCTCATGTTTACTCATATGAATGGCATAATCAACTAGCAAGCAATAATAGTAAATCTCAGATGACAACACTTTCTCAAAACAATCATTATATGATGTAACAAGATGGTATCTCGCTAGCCCTTTCTGAGACCGCAAAACATAAATGCAGAGCACCTTTCAAGTTCAAGGACTGACTAAACATGGTAATTCATGGTAAAAAAGATCCAGTCACAATCATACTCAATGTAAACTAATATTAATGTATGCAAATGACAACAGTGCTCTCCAACTGGTGCTTTTTAATAAGAGGATGGTGACTGAACATAAAAGCAAATAGATAGGCCCTTCGCAGAGGGAAGCAGGGATTTGTAGAGGTGCCAGAGCTTGATTTTTGAAATAGAGATAAATAATATTTTGAGTGGTATACTTTCAATGGTAACATAGCAACCAAGAGATCTTGATATCTTCCATGCTACACACATTATAGGCGGTTCCCAAACAGAATGGTAAAGTTTATACTCCCCCACCACAAACAAATATCAATCCATGGCTTGTGTGAAATAACGGGTGCCTCCAACTACAAACAATCCTGGGGGAGTTATGTTTGCAATTATTTTAATTTAAGCATGGGACTGGGCATCCCGGTTACCAGCCATTTTCTTGTGAATGAGGAGCAGAGTCCACTCCTCTTGAGAATAACCCACCTAGCATGGAAGATATAGACAGCCCTTGTTGATACATGAGCTATTCGAGCATACAAAATAGAATTTCATTTGAAGGTTTAGAGTTTGGCACATACAAATTTAATTGGAACGGCAGGTAGATACCGCATATAGGAAGGTATGGTGGACTCATATGGAATAACTTTTTGGGTTTATGGAAGTGGATGCACAAGCAGTATTCCCGCTTAGTACAAGTGAAGGCTAGAAAGAGACTGGGAAGCGACCAGCTAGAGAGCGACAACAGTCATGAACATGCATTAAAATTAATCAACATTGAGTGCAAGCATGAGTAGGATATAATTCACCATGAACATAAATATCGTGGAGGCTATGTTGATTTTGTTTCAACTACATGCGTGAGCATGTGCCAAGTCAAGCCACTCGAATCGTTCAAAGGAGGATACCACCCTATCATACCACATCACAACCATTTTAATAGCATGTTGGCACGCAAGGTAAACCATTATATACTCCTAGCTAATTAAGCATGGCATGAGAAACTATAATCTCTAATTGTCATTGCAAACATGTTTCATTCATAATAGGCTGAATCAGGAAGGATGAACTAATCATATTTACGAAAACAAGATAGGTTGAGTTCATACCAGCTTCTCTCATCTCAATCAGTCCATCATATATCGTCATTATTGCCTTTGACTTGAATGACTGAGCGATGGGGATAATAATAATAGTGCACGTGCATTGGACAAAGCTAGAATCTGCGAGCATTTAATACACAGGAGAAGACAAGGTAATATGGGCTCTTTGTTTGATCAAAAATAATTCATATGAGAGCCACTCAACATTTTCATCATGGTCTTCTCCTCTCGAGCCCAAAGAAACGAAAAGAAACAAAACTATTTACACGGGAAAGCTCCCAACAAGCAAAAGAAGAACGAGAAATCTTTTGGGTTTTCTTTTAATTACTACTACTACAGGCATCGAAAGTAAACTAGCTAAAAGTTGCAACTAATTTTTTGGGTTTTATTAAGGTTTTTCAAACACACAAGAAGAAGGCTTAAAAAGAAATTAAACTAGCATGGATAGTACAATGAAAAAGTATGAGCACCGACAACTCGAATCAGTGTGTGAACATGAATGTAATGTCGGTGAGAAATATGTACTCCCCTGTCGTGGTTTTGTCACGGCAGATGTCCTCATGAAAGGACTTAGTCATGGAGCCATCGCTACGGGTTAGCGCGAAGGGGTTAAACCGGACAAGGGACACGAGAGTTTTATACTAGTTAGGCCCCTTCGATGAAGGTAAAAGCCTACGTCTAGTTGTGATGGAATTGCAGGGGTTCCGATGACCTGGGAGCGAATCCGCTTTGCCTGGCTCTCCAGTTGTTGTGTGTTGTGTTGTCCCTAAACCGCTACCGGGTCGTCCCTTTATATACATAGGTTGACGCCCGCCGGTTTAAAGAGTCCCGAGGCCGGATCATAAACGTGTCCGGCTCGGTCTCTATTCCTTCTAACTTACAATACAATTTACATATTCATGTCGGTTTATGTCTACAGGCCTTAACCCGCCTTTGGGACTTAGGCCTTCTTGAAGCACCACCATCCTTGTCTCCATGGGCCCTTGAATAAAGCAACCATCATAGGGATAATCCGGCCTCTCCTAGCCGGTTTACAACTGGTGGTAATATCCCCAACATTAGGCCCCAGATTGATTTGAACTTGTTCATGTCCATCTTCAACACTTAGAAAAATCCCATCTTTGCATCTTCACCTTGATCTTGTAAACCGCCGTGACGTCATCCTCGAGGATCATGACAAATCACCATGACGTCACTTGTTATATAAAAATTATACATCTCACCTTCAGTTAATGTACCTCCGACAATCGAGGCGACCACTCCGTTATATATCCAATTTTCGGGCTCCTTGATTCTTGCGCCTGTCACCTCTCCATTTACCTTATAAATAGGGCCAAGAGTCATTTTCTTTTTTACCCTTCGTCTCCTTGCTTCTCCTTCCTCCTCGCAACGCCCCTGCACCTGAGCACCGCCGCCATCGTCGAGCTTCGCCTCCGCATCTCCATTGGTCGATGCATCACTTGGTTGCATTAGAAAGATGCGGTGCACCTCCGCTACCTCAATAGTTGTTGTAAGCCTTTCCTTCTTTCCTCTATAGATCCATTAGGGTTCATACGGGTTCATGTCGCTCTTCTCGTGTTCTTCGTCAGCCCATAGATAACAGATCTCGATCTTGACGTGTTCCGCACAGTAGCTATGGCAATCCTTGTCTCGGCCATTTTAACCAAACCTTAAATACTTAATAACTTGAACTGGACCTTTTGTGAATTGCTTCAGTACCAAACCTTTTTAAGTCTCAATATGTTTCCTTTTCCTGACTTACGGTAGATCCAAAATTTCAATGCAATCTTGTGAAACCTGTTTCCCTCACTTAGGTATTTTTAGATCTATACCCTTCACACCAATATAGGCGGCTTAACTTTTTAAAGTATAATAATCGGGCAGGTACCATTAGTCCCCTTATAAACCGCCAATCCCTTTGTCTCCGTTGTCATACTCCGGTTTAATAATATGTGTATACCTCTGTTTCTGCTTATCGCTTTATCATTCATAATTGATTAGCCTCCGGTTTACCAATTTCACATGCTTGGATTCCTTTTCCCTGTTGTACCTTATACATCACCATGAATGAACCGTAAACCGGCATTATTTTCTTCCTAGCTTTTCACTTGCAATGGCCAAGCAGTTTTATTCCTGTAACTGGGTCCCTTCCTGGGTTACTGAGGAGCAACTAAACGGAATGGTTATGATCGGCACCTTACCAAAGAAGAATGAAATCTGGTGGCGAGTTCCTGGGCCGGAAAATCCTCCTACCCCCAAACAGAATGAAGTGGTGGTGTTTGTTGATCATATAGGTCGTGGCTTTATACCGCCCGGATCAAAGTTTTTTTCGAGATGTACTTGCTAGCTTTTAGCTCCATCCTCAAGATATTGGAACCAACTCGGTATCCAATATATGCAACTTTCAAGTCTTTTGTGAAGCGTACCTTCAAGAAGAACCAACTGTTGAGCTGTTCCGGGATTTCTTCCATTTAAACCGTCGCACTGATTTTGTAGATGGACCCAATACAGAACTTGGCAGCATCTCAATTCAGAAAAGGAAAGAGGTTGAGTTTGCTCATGCCAAACTTCATAGTCACCCCAAAGAGTGGAATCAAACTTGGTTCTATTACAGAGACACCTCTCCTGAAGATGAAAACCCTCTGCCGTGTTATCATGCTCACCGGCTTGCTAATACTCATCTGCTTCCGCAATGACTAAGTGCCCAGGAACGGGCATCATACACACCTCAACTCGCCAAGCTGAGAGCCTTCCTGGCCAACGGTTTAACAGGCATGGACTTCGTCCGTTGCTGGTGATCCTGGAGCATTTTGCCATTAAGTCACCGCTCCGGCTTAATGTGTGAGTATACCGGTGACGTACAAGACTCTCAACATCATATCAATATTCAGCTAACAGATGAGGAAGTCACTGAGTTTGTGAAGAAAATGTTGAACGAACCGGAAGCTGTCTGCAGCAAGACCGGGTTAAGTCCCTTTTATACGCAAAACAAACCGCCCGCTGTAAGTATTGTCTGCGCTTCCGCTTTACACCTGATATTTTTAGACTATGCAATCTTTGAATTCCCTCTGCCCATTCTTAAACAGGGTGATGATCCGTTCTGAAAAAAAAACCCTCAAGAGAAAGCGGTGAAGCCTTCCCGTCCTAAAACAAAAGCCGTCAAGAAAACCACAAAGAGGAAGGCACCTGAACCCATCGGTTTCGAGCTTGATGACGACCCGGATGAACCGGAAGTAGAGGTAGAACTTGATTCACTTGGTTCACTTTTCATGCATCTCATTGACCATGATATTTATCAGGAGGACGTTGAAGGTAGCCAAGCTGACGATGCAGAGGTAATTATCCTTTCCTCCGGTTCAGATCCTCTGCCAACACAAAAAATCCGTCAAGCAGTCCGGGAAGTAAGATTTTCTCACCCTCTTGCTCACTTGGATCCAACATTTATTTTGAAGAAGCAGCAGCACGAGGCTCGCCGCACAACCCGGCACAATGCCAAAAGGTCACTTCGACCGGTTTACCGAACACCCCGGTTCGAAAACACTGATCTGAGGTCTCACCCACTTTTGACACTTCTTATCCCAAGGCAGGTTATTTCCGACAACCTCTTAATCCGTCCGATTCGAATTATCAGGTGACACCTCCTTCATCCTCTAGCGAGTCAACAGCGACACAACTCCCTCCTCTCAAAACCGTGGCTAGGTAAGTATTTCAACCCAATCTTTTGATGTTTCACACTTTATATGCTATGCTAACCTTTGCATCTTGTTCTGTTTAGAGCCAAATCCAGACCCAGTAAGAAGGCTCGGGTGAATAACCTGCCCGAAGACCATGTGGTTATTGAACCAGAGCAAACTGCAGAACCGGAGGGTCCAAATACTGAGGCCACATTTGATGAACCGCCCCCTCAAGATCATAATGTTGATGAAAAAGCAGAATTTGATACTGCTGTGCCAGATGATGAACCGACAAGTCCAATCCGGGCTGATGATAGACCTTCTAGTCTAGCGAGGACTACTAACATTCCATCGACTCCAGAAAAGGCTGCTGGAGACAAAGAAAGCGAGGTTATCATTACCGGTATTAGCCACACCTCTCCTGGCCATCCTGTTATATTGGCGAAACATAGTGCCAAGGAAGAGTGTGATGCCATGGAGAAAGGCAAATGGAGCACCGATTTATCCATCTATTCCCATCTTAGTGCTCAAGATCTCCACTCTGGTTTTCTAAACCGACTGCACTCAAACCGTGACTATGAAGCCAGTTTGGTGAATCTGATGAAGGAGCACTATGAGGTATTTTCATCACTTTTTCCTTTCTTAAATCCAATTTGTAAGTACCAACTCAAGTAGCCCTCAAGGGCCGGTTTATGATGGTAATCATAAATCGGGACTTTGTAATATCTCAACCCTTGCATACTTATCCTCCATATGTTAGGTGATCCTTTGAAATAAATCGGTACTTTATCATTGTATTCCTGTAGTTTTCCTTTGTGTAGTCCCCAAGGGCCGGTTTATCTTTCCAAGGTGAACTGGGATTTTAACCAATGCTTTGATTTGAACAAATGTACATTAGCCCCCAAGTGTCAAGGATAATGCTTGCATTGTACTTGAGACTTGCAAAAAATTTGATGACAGAGCAAATAGGCATTAGCCCCCAAGTACAAAGTGCATAACTTGGTTTACGCTTGGTACTTCAAATATACATAGCCCATTGATGATATATCTTACCTTTGTAGGCCGAGCTGAGGAAGAAGGATGCTCAAACCGCTGACCTTCAGGAGAAGATTAAATCTCAGCAAGCGGAGGCTTCCAAGGCCAACGAAGAACTGACGAATACCTTAGCGGCCATGGAGAAGCTGAAGGAAACCTTGACTAAAGAGCGTGCCGACTGGGAGACACAAAAGGCTGGTTTAACAAAGAAAGCCAAAGACGCAGAAGCAGCCCTGAAGCCGGTGGTTGAAGAACTGACCGGCTTAAAACGGCAGATTAATGCCATGACCTCTGCTGTTTTTGGTGAGTATCCTCATATGAAGTCTTTCCAACTCATAATATCTTATTAATAGCCGGTTTACTGATGCTTGACCATGAAAGGGACCCGCATCACTCATCTGGGTGCCGACATGCGAATGAAGCTTAAAGCGGCCTATACTTTGATAGAACCGTTGTATTCTAGATCCCAGCGAGCCATTTGCACTTCAGCTTATAACAAGCCTCCTCCAACGCTGATAAAAGAAACCATCGAAAAGCTGGCCATGCTGCCTGCCCAGTTGGATGAACTGAAGAGATCAGCCACAAGGTCAGGTGCACTGACCGCGCTAATCCGGGCCAAGGCGTGGATTCCAGATCTTGAACCGGCAGATATCAGCAAAGGTTATCCTGGTGTGAAGGAAGACAGTACAGACTTCAACAATGACGATCTCCGAAGGCTGACAAAGGAGATGCGGCCTATAGCAAGCAAATTGGCGGATGACACAGATCTATCTCATTATCAACTAGTGTATGATGTTGAGGGGAAAAGACAACCCGTGCCGATTCATGATGTAGAAGATCTTGTTCTGCCGATTTGTAAGCATACTTATGCCCCTGACATTGATACTTCCAACCATATTCATGAAGAAGCCGTTTTTCAAGCCTTAACTGGAATCGATTGGTCAATGATTGATTTCCAGCGACTCGGTAGGGATGAGGGGAATACGACCCCTCAAGGTGACCCTCAATCTTCAAGCCGCCTGGATGAAGAATCTTAATCTAGAAGCCGATTTAAATACTTGTTGAAACAAGTATCCTGTGTGGGCACTAAAGCGCCTTGTAATAGGCTAGTGCAAATACTTATCTGCTTATGCCATCGAGCATACTCATTTTTCTTGTCATTGATAACTACCCATGCTTTTGGGATCTATTGTATGCATAATCCACAGTGGCTTTATTTGGCTTATTCCTGCAAAAAAATTGAAAGTGTCCTAGCGGTTTACCGCTGGACGGGTCATGGTGCCCAAACATATATATAACCTGGATGTCGAACCAAAGCTGTAATATGTAGATATAAAATAGATGATACCTGTGGTATATCTCGTTTGGCTTACCAAATGTTGTTATAACAGAAAGGTGATAACACCAATCTGGAGTGTTGATGACTCCTTGCATCCTTTTCGGTTCATACCGAAATCTTTCCGGGTGATGGTAAACACCGGTTTATGCATATAATTCTGGTGACCTGTAGTCAAATCAGACCGGCGCAATATTATTGCCGGATTAAAACTGACCATGTACTGACAACTTAGCGTTGAAAGCCATGCCGGGTTGTATTAAACACCGGTTTACCAGAAAATATTCATAAATCCCTTATCAAAAGATGGTTAAAACAGCAAATACAAAAGAAATGTGCAAGGCGTTTCATGGGCTGCGAGGCCCTAAATCGAGGCTTTGCATGGGCTGCCAGGCCGCTAAGTTAAACCATTTGTCAAAGGCTTTTAAGATGGACCTCAATGTTTAACCAATCATCATTTTAACATTGACTAGTTCAGGGTCTATGAGATTGACTTGTCAAATGTTCGATGGGTCATACCAGGTTTACCTAGACGGAGTGGCTTACTAAAAAAGGCAGGATTACCCAGGGTTTTAGGTGAATACACCTGGCTTCCAAGCCTAGCTTGATAGCCTATTACGAGGGTGCAAGCTCGTTGTTCTTTGAGAAGCAAGGAGCCCCCAAGTAATATTTGAGCTATGCTTAGTCGTTACCTATGTTTGAGTTGTGCTTTATGCAACAGACTCTCTTTGGTTCCACATAATTTCCTTTTGGATTTAAGCCTATCAAGAGGTGTAGCTATGGTGTAAATAAAACCAAGCCCCCTAGTGATTTCCCTTTTTGGTCTTAAGCCGATCAAGAGGTTAGCTATGGTTCGAATACGATGAAGCCCCCTAGTGATTTCCTTTATATCTTTGTGGCCTTATAGGCCGAGTTTATAGAACTCCGCTTTGTAAGTAGAAGCCCCCATGGAACCACACATGATGTAAAAAAGAACAGAGACCCCGCTTTAGCTGAGGCTCCGGTTTATTATATAATATATACATTGTCATAAGTATGTACATAAGAAGAGCCTGTGGCTCAAGTATAGTAAGGCCGAAGAAGGGCTATATTCCATGGCCGCTGGGTCTCCTCCTCCGATTTGCGTGAGTCTTTATGCTCTCGAACATCGATACGGTAGTATGACCCGTTATGCGGGTTTTTGCTGACCACAAAAGGTCCTTCCCAAGGTGGGGATAACTTGTGCATATCAGTCTGATCCTGGATGAGCCGGAGCACCAGATCACCCTCTTGAAAAGTTCTGGTCTTAACCCGGCGGCTGTGATAACGTAAGGGATCTTGTTGATAAATCGCTGAATGCGCCGCTGCTAGATCACGCTCCTCATCTAACAGGTCCAGTGAGTCCTGTCGTGCCTTCTCATTCTCAGCTTCAACATAAGCCGTCACTCGGGGTGAGTGTAACGCCCTCGATGCGGCTATATCTCCTATGTGTCGAAGCACGACTTAGAAGCATAACCGCATTGAAAGCAATGTCGCAAGTGAGGTAATCTTCACACAACCCATGTAATACATAAGGGAAAGAGATACATGGTTGGCTTACACTCGCCACGTCACACAAATACATGAATAACATTACAATCATCCAATACACTCATGGTCCGACTATGGTACAAAAATAAAAGAAGACTACCCCAAATGCTACACAGATCCCCGATCGACCCCAACTGGGCACCACTACTGATCAACTAGAACGAAACAACATAAAGGACAAGATCTTCATCGAGCTCCTCCTTGAGCTCGGTTGTGTCACTTGCAGCTCAATTGGCGGAGCTGTATACCTCTCGGATTGTCTCCTTGCACGGTATTCTGCAGCTGATTACTTCAGATCGTGGTAGCATATTTACCTCCAAGTTTTGGGATTCTTTCGAGAAGGCCATGGGCACCAACATCCATTTCAACACAGCTTTTCATCCTCAAACTAGCGGCCAAGTCGAGCGTGTCAATCAGATTCTTGAAGATATGCTCAGGGCTTGCGTTATCTCTTTCAGTACCTTTCTGATGAATTGGACCGCCCTGGCTGTATCACACTTACTGACTGGCTCTGCCTCTACCCATTTGGTAAACTTATCAACCGCCACCAACAGGTGGGTCTTTTTGTCCTTGGACCACTTAAAGGGTCCAACCATATCTAACCCCCAAGTTGCAAATGGGCAAGTGATTGGAATCATTCTCAACTCTTGAGCCGGAACATGAGCGCGGTGTGCAAATTTCTAACAACGGTCACACCTTTTTACTAAATCCTCGGCATCAGCATGAGCCATCAACCAATAGAAGCCGTGACGAAAAGCCTTAGCCACTAAGGATTTTGAACCGACATGGTGACCACAATCTCCTTCGTGGATTTCTCGCAAAATCTCAAAACCCTCTTGAGGAGACACACAACGCTGAATTGCTCCTGTGACGTTGTCATGATGTAGCTCCCCGTTGATAATGGTCATTGACTTGGATCGCCGGATTATCTGCCGGGCCAAGGTTTCATCATCCGATAACTCGCCCCGGTTCATGTAAGCCAGGTACGGGACTGTCCAATCCGGTAAAACATGCAAAGCCGCCACCAACATGCAAAGCCGCCACCAACTGGGCCTCCGCCCAATCTGTTTATGAAGACAATTCTGAACACAGCACTGATAAGTCGCCTGTGCACTCTTGAGCCCAAAAGGCATGGATACATAGAAGAAGGCTCCAAAAGGAGTTATCAAGGTTGTCTTCTCCTGGTCCTTAACTGCCATTTTGATCTGATGATAACTAGAATAAGAATCCAGAAAACACAAATGGTCACAACCCGCCATAGCATCAATAATCTAATAAATGCGCGGGAGAGAAAAGGGATTAGCCGGACAGGCCTTGTTCAAGTCTGTGTAATCCACACACATACGCTAAGTGTCATTTTTCTTAAGTACCAGCACCGGATTAGCTAGCCACTCAGGGTGAAAAACCTCCACGATAAACCCTGCTACCAAAAGCCGGGCTACCTCCTCACCAATATCCTTACGCCTCTTTTCATTGAAGCGGCGGAGAAACTGTCTGACCGGTTTAAACTTAGGATCTATGTTAAGACTGTGCTCAGCGAGTTCCCTCGGTACACCTGGCATGTCAAAAGGCTTCCATGCAAAGATGTCCCGGTGCTCACGGATGAACTCGATGAGCGCGCTTTCCTATTTAGGATCCAGGTTAGCACTAATGCTGAACTGCTGAGATGAATCAACAGGCACAAAATCAACCGTTTTAGTGTCTGCAGCCGATTTAAATTTCAGCGCCGGATCATGCACTGTAGTTGGCTTCTTTAGAGAAGTCATCTGCCGGATGAACATTGTCCTTATAAAACTTCAGCTCCTCTGTGGCACAAACCGACTCAGCATAAGCTGCATCACCCTCTTCACATTCCAAAGCAATCTTCCTGCTCCCATGTACTGTGATGTTTCCCTTATGACCCGGCATCTTAAGTTGTAGATAAACATAACACGGCCTCGCCATGAACTTCGCATAAGCTGGTCATCTGAACAGGGCATGATACAGACTCTTGATTTTCACCACCTCAAAAGTCAATGTTTCTGACCTTGAATCATGATCATCTCCAAAAGCCACCTCTAGGGCTATCTTGCCCACTGGATACGCCGATTTGCTAGGCACCAAACCATGAAAAACGGTGTTCGACGGTTTAAGACTCTTATCTGTCAATCCCATACGGCGGAAGGTATCATAGTAAAGGATATTGATGCTGGTCCCCCCATCCATAAGCACCTTGGTGAACTTATACCCCCCAACTTGAGGTGCCACCACTAAGGCCAGATGACCCGGATTATCAACCCGGGGTGGGTCATCCTCTCAACTCCATAGAATTAGTTGTTTAGACCAGTGCAAATATTGAGGCACTGTCGGTTCAACAGAGTTCACGGCCCTTTTGTGAAGCTTCTGATCAAGCTTACACAAGCTAGTAGTGAAGACATGATACTGCCCACTATTCAACTGCTTCGGATAGCTCTGATAACCCGACTACTGCTGCTGTTGATTCCCCTGATGGTTATAACCTCCATGATTGCCCTGATTACCTTGATTGCCATGTCCGGTCTGATGGCCTTGGAATCCTGAACCGGAGCTGCAGCCTCCACAACGCGGCCCATGAAAACCGCCTCCTGAACCGCCGAGCGGGCCATTGTCGTATTGGAACATATTGGAATTTTTGAACTCTCGCATGATGAAGCAATCCTTCCAAAGATGCGAAGCTGGATTCTCCTTTGATCCATGCTTTGGACAAGGTTGATTTAACAGGCGCTCCAGGTTGGGGCCTGACATTCTGCCTCTCTAGGGTGGTTTGCCCTTACGACGCTAACCGTTATCCTAAGCATTGGTGTTAGCCACAAAGTCCAAACTATTGTCTGCCTTGCGCTTACCATTGTTCCCATGACCTGCCAGATTGTGCTGCTGCACCTTGGCATTGCAGTTCTTTTTCCCCTTCCCCATTTTGTCTTCCTCAGACTCAGGGTCTTTGGTACTATCTGAATTGACATATTTCACCAAAGCAGCCATAAGGGTTGACATGTCATTGCAGTGACGTTTGAGCCTTCCCAACTTCAGTTTTAATGGCATAAACCGGCAATTGCCTTCCAACGTCAAAACTGATGTATCTGCATTGATGCGGTCTGATGAATGTAGAATAGCTGAGACTCGTTTCACCCAATGGGTTGTAGACTCCCCATCCTCTTGAACACAAGCGGCCAGGTCTACAATCGACATAGGCTACTTACAAGTATCCTTAAAATTCTGGATAAACCGTTTTTTTAACTCGGCCCATGACCCGACGGTGTTAGCCGATAAGCTCTTTAACCAAGTACGAGCTGTCCCCTCCAACATCATGGTGAAGTACTTAGCACACACCGCTTCATCCACATCCAGCATCTCCATCACCATCTCATAACTCTCAACCCATGACTCAGGGGGTAAATCGGTAGTGTAATTGGGCACCTTACGAGGGCCTTTAAAATCCTTGGGCAGTTGTATGTTACACAAAGCGGGGGTGAGACACGGCACCCCTAAAGAACTGAAGACCACACCTGGCTCCACTGAAGCGGTAGGACGTACCGGAGTAAGCCGACGAGCCGCATGATGTGCTGTTAACTTAGCTTCTCGACGTGCACGACCATGATCCACCACATCCTGCACATTAGCAGCACCACCTGCTGGGTTATGCCCTCGCGGCGAGTTACGGTGACGTGCACTGCTTGACATGGCCGGTTCATCCTCAATGTGCCTGCTATACCTCCGACTCGGACGGGAGGTGGAATGAATCCTCTCACGACTATGCGAATAAGCCTGCTGCTGGGTTAAAGATGTCTGAAGGAGCTCTCTGGCCCGTCATGTCTCAATCGTCAATCGGGAGGGCTGCCAATCGTGAAGACAATGTTATCCAATGGGTTGGAGTAATGCCCTAGGGGCGTCGGAACGTACTATGGCACAATGTTGTTCTGACGAGGTGGGTCCATCATGCGCGGCTGAACCGACGCTCCTGTTACCGGTGCCTCTGTCCGATTTATCACTGGCTGGTTACTGGTCCCCGCTCCTGGCGTCTTGAAGAGGTTTCTTGGCTCATAACCCGGCGGGAGGCGCGACCGGTATCTCCTCCTCATGACATCATCTGAGGCGTTCAGATCCAGCCTAAGCCGGTAGGCCTGACCTTCTAACTCGGCCCGTTCTGTAGCCATCCTGGCATTCTCTGCTATTAGGTCTGCTTTAGCCTGAGTTATCTGATGTTTCACCTTTCCAATCACCGAGTTGTGCTGATCTCAGTTTGCTGCATCCACCTCTGCTGCCAGCAATGTTGCTAAAGCGTCGAACAAATCAGACAAAACCTGAGCCGGAGGCGGTGTAGAGCCCCCTGCCCCTACTGGTGTTGTTGTTGCTGAACCGGAGATCTTTGCCGCAGCGGTAGAAGAGGGTTGTGCTGGCTGTGTACCGGCCATGAAGACCGCGACCCGGTTTGGCAGATCAAGGGGGTCCGGAATACTGTTGCCATCAGAACCTCCACTAATCCTGCCATCCTGTAACTGGTATATCGACTCGGTCTCTCCGGTTGAAGACTCGTCATCGGAGCAGAAAACGGTTTTTCCACCAGATGCCGATCCATCCTCATATTCTGCTCCATGGATGACACCTACAAAGACATTCTTTACGGCGGGCTGAACCGGGGCAGAGCTTGCACGCTGAGCCGTCTCGATGGTGCTGGTGCAGATGTCCGGCTCAGGGCCCGATTTGCCGATCTTGCCGATGAAGACGTGAATTCCACCAAAGGGGACCCAGTACCCATATTGAATTGAACCGGCCTCGGGACCCCATCTTGCGTTGTCGATGTAGAGCTTGCCGCGACGACTCTTAGTCATCTGGCGCACAGCGTATCCCTTGAGTCCTTCGAAGCTGCCCTTCAAGAACTCAAAACCATCGTGCGATAGCCCCACAGTGGGCGCCAACTGTCGTGGTTTTGTCACGGCAGATGTCCTCGTGAAAGGACTTAGTTGTGGAGCCATCGTTACGGGTTAGCTCAAAGGGGTTAAACCGGACAAGGGACACGAGAGTTTTATACTAGTTCGCCCCCCTCGATGAAGGTAAAAGCCTGCGTCTAGTTGTGATGGAATTGCAGGGGTTTCGATGACCAGGGAGCGAATCCGCTTTGCCTGGCTCTCGAGTTGTTGTGTGTTGTGTTGTCCCTAAACCGCTACCGGGTCGTCCCTTTATCTACATTGGTTGACGCCCGCCGGTTTACAGAGTCCCGAGGCCGGATCATGAACGTGTCCGACTCGGTCTCTATTCCTTCTAACTTACAATACAATTTACATATTCATGCCGGTTTATGTCTAGAGGCCTTAATCCGCCATTGGGCCTTAGGCCTTCTTGAAGCGGCACCATCCCTGTCTTCATGGGCCCTTGAATAAAGCAACCATCATGGGATAATCCGGCCTCTCCTAGCCGGTTTACAACCGGTGGTAATATCCCCAACATCCCCCAAGCTTGGGCTCTTGGCCTAAGTTGGTCTAGGGCCATGGCTCAAAGCGGCCCTCTCTGGTGTATGGAGGAGTGTCCTCTGGGTGCCACTGGTTGGCGATCTCCCCCGGATCCCACTGATAAATAGACTGTCGATAAGGGTCAAGGGGTGGCTCCAGCTCAGGCTCTGAAGTTGGTGTCCGGCTCCAGTATGCATGAGCGGCTTCTGGCAAAACGAGGTACGTACCTGAAAATATGTTAAACAAAGAGGGCGTAGGCAAGGTAATAACCTCATAGTAGTTTTCATCAAAAATCAATTTATACTTAAGCATCTTCTTCTTATCCTTTATAATAAAATCATGTGCTACCATACTCTTATAATCTAGAAAAATAGGGGGCAACAACTTTTGCTCTTTCTCATAATGCCTAATAAGTATCCTAAAGTGTGCAGCAAGGCGCGAAGCAAAGATGCCTCCGAAGATGGGACCCTTTGTTCGGGTTCAGATTAAATTGTTTAGCAACAATAGCGCCTAGACTGAAAGTTGTGTCACGAAACAAAGCATGGCGCAAAATAACAATATCAGGAGCACTGAGATTTCCACTGTTATCGCGACCAATTAAGCATCTACTAGCAAATATTGCAAAGTAACATAGAATAGGAAAATGTATGCTAGTAATTCTTGCATCGGAAACTTTCCTAGTTTCCCCTACAACAATCATATCAATAAACCCCTCCACATCATTACGATGTGTTTCCTCTATGCTGCCCGCAAAGGGAATCTTATAGACCCGACAAAACTTTGTCGGCGGACTGGGAACCAGGGTACCCAGACTTGCCTGTCTGCGGCCCATGTCGCGTTCCTGGTACGGCCCAGTTGATCGACCATCTGCTCAATACCCTCGCGAGGGGTCCAGCCCTCATGAGGAGAACGACCAAGACCTCCTCAGGGAGCGGCCTCACCTAGGCTGCTCCGGAGAGGCGACCAAGACCTCTCCCTAGAGTGGCGTCGGCTAGGCTGCTTCAGGAAGGTGGAGATCTCAAGGCAAGGGCTTCCTCGGGAGGAGGCAGTGATGCAAGCCATGACGAACCGTGCCAACGGGCGCCAGCGTGCGCCAGTGGGCGCAGTTTCCATATAGGTGCAAAGGAGACCACACAGGCGCAGGTTCCCGAGGGGCGAGACAAAGGTTTCCCCTTTGGTGCAACAAGACCGAAGACTGCAAGGACGGCAGGAAGGATGTCATCGCCGAGCCCACCACCGCATCATCGCCTGCCCTCTTTGCAGGCAAAGACCACCTTTTGTCAGGATTGGAGCGTCCTTGTGTTCCCACTCAAATGGCCATTGTGGGATTCCCTTCCCGCCTAAACATTTCGGGGGAAGAGGACCCTGGCCGCCTATATAAGTAGCTAGGGTTGCATCATAGAGGGGGATCGACCATTGGAGACTTAGACTAGAAAAGGTGCAAGAACATCCACCTCCTCACCCTTCTTGAGCTCGCCTCCTGAGCTCAGGAAACCACTGTACTTGTTCATACTCGAGCCCTCGCGAGGCCAATCCACTAAAGCAGGACGTAGGGTTTTACACCGCAAGGTGGCCTGAACCTGGGTAAACTCTTGTGTGCTCTACTTGTTTGCTTGCTTGCATCCCATTCCCACCACCAGGAGAAGAGTGTGGCGCTAGGTAGACATGTAGTGGGAGAGATCTTCGTCACGCCCCTGTGTTTGAATCTTAAGGGTTTTGCGGAGCCCGAAATCCGACATTTGGCGTGCCAGGTAGGGAGCATGTCGAAATCTCGCCTCTCCGACGACCTCGCCTCCCCTCTTCTGCCCTGCGTTGCCATGGCGGCACCTGCCGGCGGCATCCGCGCGGAGGCTGGAGCCATTCCCGTCGCCCGGGTGGCGTTGGCGGACCACATTGCTCACGGGCGCTTCGTCCTCCATGTAGACGACCCCATCACTGACCCGGCCACTGGGGAGCGGCCCGCTACGCCACTCCCGCTATCCCCGGCGGCGCTTCTAACGGCCCAGGAGATGCTCCGACACCGGCCGCCTGCGGCGGGGCTTGACGCTTGGGTGGCTCACCTCGGCCAGCTGCTGGACGCTGCGGGCGGAGCGCCACTGTCCCGCGGGGTCGCCTGCATCATTGGAGGATCCCAGGCGCCGGCATCGGCCCGTCACGCCAAATCACACCTTCAACGGCTAGGGGCTGCCGCTCGGCCGCAGGAGGCCCCGCGGGGGCTAGACGCGCAGGGGAACGTCATCGTCTTCGGCCCCGGCGACTGCACCAAAGCTACAACCGAGACATGCTTCCTCCCCACGGTATGTACCCCCACCATCTGGTGGGTGGCCGTCATAAGGACCCTCGTCGACGGCGGCACCGGGCTCAGCATCCTCTCTACGGAGGCCTTTGGTCGTCTGTCGGTGGCCTACGGGCAGCTCCTCCCCACCAAACCCTTCTCGGGGGTCACGGGCTCGGCCGTCCCGCTCGGGCAGGTCCGCCTCCCTTTCACCTTCGGGACGCACGCCAATTACCGGACCGAGCTCATCGACTTCGACGTCGCGCCTGTCCACCTGCCCTACAACGCCATCCTCGGCTCCCCGGCCCTGGCTAAGTTCATGGCGGCGACTCACCCGGGCTACAACATCATCAAGATGCCCGGGAGCAGTGGCACCATCACCATCAAAGGAGACACCAAGGCCGCCCTTCTGGTCCTCGAGCATGCTTATCGAGCCACTGCCACGGCTCGCCCAAGCGCAGAGGAGGCTCCAGAGGCCGCCGAGGCCGCTCTATCCAAAAAGAAACAGCTCTTCTCTCAAGATCGCGCCGAGACCAAGCAGGTATCCATCGATGAGGGAGACGCGAGCTCCACTTTCACCATCTGAGCGGGCCTGCTTCCAAAGCAAGAGGAGGCGTTGGTGGCCTTCCTCAGGGCGAACAAGGACGTGTTCGCATGGAAGGCGACCAACCTGGTCGGGGTGCCTAGGCACATCATCGAACACCACCTTACAGTGTGCCCAAACACACGACCTATCAAGCAAAAGGCGCGGCGGTAGGCTCTGGAAAAGCTGGCCTTCATCGTCCAAGAGACTTGGAAGCTGGAAGAAGCAGGCGTTATCCGGGAGGTGCGCCACCCTGAATGGTTGGCCAACCCCGTCATCGTCCCGAAGAAAGGGGGCAAAGAGCGCATGTGCGTCGACTTCACGAGCCTCAACAAGTTCTGCCCTCAGGACCCGTTCCCTCTCCCTCGCATCGACCAGATCATGGACTCAATGGCCGAGTGCGACCTACTTTACTTCCTCGATGCCTTCTCAGGCTACCACCAGATCAAAATGGCAGTACAAGACGTAGAGAAGACGTCGTTCCTGACCCCATGCGGTACCTATTGCTACGTCTGCATACCCTTTGGGCTGAGGAACGCAGGCGCCACCTTCCAGCGGCTGATGCACATCACCCTCGGCCCTCAGCTTGGGAGGAACGCAGAGGCCTACGTCGACGACATCGTGGTCAAGTACAAGAAGGCCAAGACCCTTGTCGGGGACTTGGAGAAAACGTTCGCCAACCTACGCAAGGTGAACTTATGCCTCAACCCGGAAAAATGTGTGTTTGGGGTCCCCTCGGGCAAGCTGCTGGGATTCCTGGTCTCGCACCGGGGCATCGAAGCCAACCCGGAGAAGGTCAAAGCCATCGAGAGAATGAAGCCACCCACAACCCTGAAGCAAATGCAGAAACTTGCAGGGTGTGTGACGTCCTTGGGGCATTTCATCTCGAAGCTCGGCGAGCACGCCCTCCCCTTCTTCAAGCTCATGAAGAGGAAGGGGCCTTTTGAGTGGACTCCGGAGGCGGACGCTGCCTTCCAAGATCTCAAGAAGTACCTCACTAGTCCGCCGGTTATGGTGGCGCCAAGGCCTCAGGAGCCCTTGATCCTTTACATCGCCGCTACGCCTCACTCTGCCAGCGCGGCTCTGGTAGTGGCACGAGAGGAAAGGGTCAGGGGCCAGAGCTTGCGGAACGACCCGATGCCCTCTGGAACTTCGCTGCCCCACGACATGACCTCCGGAGCGGACACGGCCACAACGTCTGGTGACCCCGCCGGCCTGTGTAGAGCTCCTGAGCCATCGGAAGCACCTGAGGGTCCCGCATCACCAACCCTCATGGAGCATCCCGTGTACTTCGTCAGCACCGTGCTCCGCGACGCTCGCTCGCGCTACCCTATGCCCCCGAAGCTGCTACTGGCGCTCCTCGCTGCTTCTAGGAAGCTGCGCCGCTATTTTCAAGGCCATCCCATCAAGGTCGTCTCAGCCTACCCCTTGGAGAAGGTACTCCGGGGCACGAACGTCGTCGGGAGGGTTGTTGAGTGGAACATCGAGTTGCAGGCGTTCCAGCTATAGTTCAACACCACACGGGTCATCAAGGGGGCAGCACTGGCTGAGTTCATGGCAGAGTGGACCGACGCTCCAGACCAGGGGGCTAGCGAGGACCGCTCGCTAGCCCCGGGCGACGAAACTTCGGATGGATGGGTGGTATATTTTGACGGTGCCTTCTCGCGCCTCGGTGCGGGGGCTGGCACCGTGCTGGTATCACCCACTTAGGATAAGCTCTGCTACGCTGTGCAACTTTGCTTCTAGCGTGGCGAAAAGGTCTCCAACAACATCGCGGAGTACGAGGGCCTAATCGCTGGGCTCAAGGCCGTGACCGCACTAGGGGTGAAGCATCTCACCATCAAAGGTGACTCGTAGCTCCTTGCCAACTTCTCTAACAAAGAGTACAAGCCCAAGGACGAACACATGGAAGCATATCTGGAGGAGGTGCGCAAGATGGAGAAGCGGTTCCTAGGACTAGAGGTGCAACACGTGCCAAGGGGCACGAATAAGGAAGTAGATGACATCGCCAAGCGGGCCTCCTGATGAGAGCCGCGGGAACCAGGTGTCTTCAAGTAGCGCTTTCTCAGGCCATCGGCAATGCCACCTACTCCTGAGCCGGCATTCATGCATGAGGGGCTGCCAGCGGCTCCCGAAGTCGGCGAACCACCCTGTGAACCGCCCTCCGGAGCCCGCCTGCTGCTCGCCTCCGAACCAGAGGAAGATTGCTGGACTGAGGAACTCAAGGCATACCTATTGCGCGGCACCTTGCCGGTGAAGGAGGAAGGCGCAGAACATGTGGCTCGGTAGGCCTCGGCCTACTGCATCCAAGACGGTGAGATCTACAGGAGGCGCCCTAATGGCGTCTCGCTAAAATGCATCTCGAGGAGGCAAGGGCAAGAACTGCTGGCCGACATCCATGGGGGGGATTGCGGCCATCATTCATCATCCCGCACCCCCGTGGGCAAGCTCTATCACAGCGGCTTCTACTGGCCCATTGCGTTGGACGACGCCACGGAGCTCGTGCGAGCCTGTGAGGCATGCCAGTTCCACGCCAAGCAAATCCATCAGCCAGCGCAAGATCTTCAGACCATCCCGCTCTCCTGGCCCTTCGCGGTCTGGGGGCTGGACATCCTGGGACCATTCCCCCGAGCAGCAGGGGGCTACCGTTTCCTCTATGTCACCATCGACAAGTTCACCAAGTGGGCCGAGGTGGAGCCGGTCGCACGATTCCCGCAGGATCGGCTGTCAAGTTCATCAAGGGCCTCGTGACCCGCTTCAGCGTCCCCAACCGCATCATCACGGATAATGGTTCGCAGTTCACGAGCAATCTCTTCAGATCATATTGTGCTAACCTTGGAACGCAGATCTTCTACGCCTCAGTGGCCCACCCCAGGAGCAATGGGCAGGCAAAACGCGCCAACACAGAGGTCCTGCGCGGTCTGAAGACGCGCAGCTTCAAGAAAAAGCTCGAGGCCTGCGGCAGGGGCTGGATCGACGAGCTCCAATCCATGCTGTGGTCTATCCGCACCACCGCAACCAAGCCTACGGGAGAAACCCCGTTTTTTCTCGTTTATGGTGCAGAGGTGATCCTCCCTCACGAGGTCAAGCGTCGCTCCCCACGGGTCTTGGCTTTCGATGAGGAACGCCAGCACGCCGCCTGGCGGATGGACCTCGTGCTCGGTGAGGAGGGCCGCCGCTGAGCTGCGCTCAAGGCAGCGCGATATCAGCAGGCGCTGCGGGGGTATCATTGTCGCAGCGTCCGCTCGAGAACATTGGAAGTTGGTGATTGGTCCTGAGGCGGGTCCTCTCAAGGGAAGGGCTACACAAGCTGTCGCCTATGTGGGAGGGCCCGTTCAGAATCGCCCGTGTCTCTAGGCCTGGCGCTATGCGCCTGGGGACGCAGGATGGGATACTCATCCAGAATTCCTGGAACATTCATCACCTCAGGAGGTTCTATCCATAATCAAGGCTTCATGCCCGTGAAGACAATCAAGGCTTCGTGCCCGTGAAGGTCTCCGCTCGTGACACTCTCATGTAATAATGAGTTGGGGCTCCCACCCACGTCCCAGTGGCAGTCCTTAGCTCCGTGCTGGGAAGAAGACGTAGCTAGGGGTCGGACGCGACCTTTTTCCTTTTTTTTGCCTTGGTGTTTGGTTGTCAGCCTTTTCTACTTCCTTGGCTGGCAGCCCTTCCTCTATCCCATGCTATGAAGTTTTCCGAGTTTATTGCGGTTTGCTCTGGTTTCGCTCGTTTTTCTCGCACTGTTCTCAAGTTCAGTTCTTCGGGCCGGGCTGCGCCGCTTGTCCTCCCTCGCGCACCTCGCGCGTGGGGGCTGGGATACGGCCGGTCTCAGTTCTCGGTTACCGTGACCTCACGATCTCACCTTGCCAAGCCTGCTCAGGCTCTGGCGTTAGGCTCTTCAGCCCTCATGACTTACTTCGCCAAGCCTGCTCGGGCCTTGGCATATCAGTACTCGCTCCGCGCTCTCATGTGAGCTCAAGGGTGCGAGCCCTCCTTAACTCACCAAAGCTCACCTACGCTCGGGGGCTCCGAGCCCAGCAGTCCTAATAACTCGCCTGGGCGCTCGTGACATCAGGAGGCCCCCCGCCTCAGGACTTCGTCTCACGAAAAGCGTAGTACACAAGCTAAGTAATTTCATCCAGAACGAAAATAATGGCAGACTTCCATTTCATGCATACATGTCATTGTTCATTACACGCCCACCCGAGGCAGCTTAAACTAAATACAGGAAGGAAATGAAAAAAATCTAAAACAAGAGCCAGGCGGGTTCGGAGCTCGTGGATCAGCGTAGTCAGCACCTCAACCAAGTCGGAGACCTACTCCTCGCGCTTCACCGAAGAGCGGCGGCGCGAGGGCCCCTCCTCCTCGGCGATCCGGGCGCGGTGGAGCAGCCACCCTGGGTACGCCACTGCTGGAGGAGCTGTTGCTACAACAGAGGGGGGACCCGCTGGGCCTGCCGAGGCCGAGCTCTTCTCCAGAGGAAGAGCTGCCCCTCAGGACACCATCGCCACCCTCCTCGTCATCGTCCACCTCTAGGCAACACCCAAGGCGCGTTCCTCCCTCCAAGAAGGCCTTGACGAGCAGTGATGACACCCCGTCGTACTTGAAGTGGAGGGTGCACTTTCCCTGCAGCCGGCGCGCACGGGCGAAGGATTGCCAGCCATGACCAAGGAACACGTCGCCTAAAGCAAGGACCTTGACCCCCACCCAGAAGGCTCCGCTACAGCACCCGTCGGGCCCTTTTTCCGGCAGTTCGGCGCGGAACCAGCGGGGAAGCCGGAGCCACATGCTGCCGGGTTTCTCCACCCACATCATGAATTCGGAGGCCACATCGGAGGAGTGGAGTTGCCGGCGCGGGGGACGGTTGGGTGCTTGTCGCCCCCCTGCGCTACCGTGGCCACGACCGCCCCCACCAAGAGGATAGGCTCCACGCATCTCGCCGACGACCCCATCGGAGCCTGAGAAGCCGCGCCCGCTTCCCCTAGGAACCATCACGGCCGTGGCGGCATGCTTGCGGGGATGCCCGCGGCCCCTCTCCAGCGGCGGCGAGACCAACTCCTTCACACCCTTGCCCCTTTCTATGGTGGAGGACTTCCTCAGCGGTGCCATGGAAATCTTGGGGCGAAGGAGAGCAAGGTAAGGAGAGAGGATGGTGGCACTGGCTTGAAGATGGCCCAGGGGCTTCCCCCCGGGCCTCATTTATAGGGTGAGGAAGGCCAACCATCGCTTGATCATGGCCATGATGGCCGCGTTGCCCGCGTCGGGGAGTCGTCTAATCACAGGGTTACCAAGGTTGCGTGGGGAGTGGAGTCGCCACGTCCCATCCAACCGTCACGACTCCGCGCGCGCCTTGGGCCCGGGGCTACTGTCGGCGTACTGGGAACCAGGATACCCAGACTTGCTTGTCTGCGGCCCATGTCGCGTTCCTGGTATGGCCCGGTAGGGCCCAGTTGATCGACCATCTACTCAAGACCCTCGCGAGGGGGCCAGCCCTCGCGAGGAGAATGACCAAGACCTCCTCAGGGAGCGGCCTCACCTAGGCTGCACCGGAGAGGCGACCAAGACCTCTCCCTAGAGGGGCCTCGGCTAGGCTACTTCGGGAAGGCGGAGATCTCAAGGCAAGGGCTGCCTCAGGAGGAGGCAGTGACACAAGCCATGACGAACCGTGCCAGCGGGCGCCAGCAGGCGCCAGCGGGCGCAGTTTCCATATCGGTGCAAAGGAGACCACACATGCGCAGGTTCCCAAGGGGCGAGACAAAGGTTTCCCCTTTGGTGCAACAAGACCGAAGACCGCAAGGACGGCAGGAAGGATGTCATCGCCGAGCCCACCACCGCGTCATCGCCTGCCCTCTTTGCAGGCGAAGACCACCTTTTGTCAGGATAGGAGCGTCCTTGTGTTCCCGCTCAAATGGCCGTTGTGGGATTCCCTTCCCGCCTAAAAATTTCGGGGGAAGAGGACCTTTGCCTCCTATATAAGTAGCTATGGTTCCATCATAGAGGGGGTGTAACACCCCGGATGTAACTTTCCCAATTTGTACTCCAACTCTTGCCGTTTCGGTGTCAAGTTATTTTATTTTCTCGGGTTCTGGTCTTTGTCTCCGTGTGTTGTTATCTTTGTCATGCATCTCATATCGTGTCATCATGTGCATTGCATTCGCATATGTGTTCGTCTCATGCATTCGAGCATTTTTCCCGTTGTCCGTTTTGCATTCCGGCGCTTCGTTCTCCTCCGGTGGCCATTTCTAGCTTTCTTTCGTGTGTGGGGTTTAAACATTTCCGAATTGGACCGAGACTTGCCAAGCAGCCTTGGTTTACTACCGGTAGACCGCCTGTCAAGTTTCGCATCAGTTGGACTTCGTTTGATACTCCAACGGTTAACCGAGGGACCGAAAAGGCCTCGTGTGTGTTGCAGCCCAACACCCTTCCAATTTGGCCCAAATCCCACCTAAACCTGCTCCATCATCTAGATCGTTCGATCACGATCGCGTGCCCGAAAACCGCACCTCATTTGGACTCTCCTAGCTCCCTCTATGGCTATAAATAGACCCCCTCGAAATTCGGATCTCCTCCTACCCCGAAACCCTAAAATTTCTCCTCCTCCGCCGCCGGACACGTCCGGACGGACCAGACGCGTCCGCTCTGCCGCCCGCGCCAACCAGAAGGCGCCACGTGTCCCTCCGCCGCCCGCCACCGCCGCGGCCCGGCGAGCCCGCAGCGGGCCCGCTCGGCCCATCGCCGCCCGCGGCTCCCCGTGCGTCGCCCCGCCGCCTGGATCTCACCCCGCCGCCCCGGAAGCTCGACGCCGGCGCCGCCACCTCGCCGCCCTCTGACGCCGGCCGCCTGGGTCGCCGTCGCCGGCTGCCGCTGGCTCGCCCGACGCGCCGCCGCCGCGCCCAACCACCGGAGCCGCCCCGGCCTCTTCCTCCCCGGCCGGCCTCGCCTCTCCCTCATCTCCCCGCCGACTAACAGTGCTCACCGGAGCAGCCGCCACCTCGCCGGAGTTCTCGGTTCGCGTGCCGTGAACAGTAAACCCTAGATCTCGAGGTTGATTTTTCTTCTAAGTCCCGAAATTCCAGACTCAAGTGCTCATGTTCGTGGCCTCGTAGCTTTGCATCCGTAGCTCCGATTCATGCATATAGCATATCAAAATGTTCATCCCAGAGAGTAAATCATTTCATTCCATTGCACCATTTTCATTTGAGTTCATCTTGATGCCCGAAATGCTGTTAGAAGAGGGCTACTTGAGATAATTGTCAGATCTGCTGCTCCATTTAGGTTTTTGTCATTTTTGTCATGATTATTGTGTGCATGATATGCCCTGATGCTCTACATATGTTTTGTTAAGGGTTTTGTTATCTTTCCAGAGGTGCAACCCATGTATTTTTGTGATGTGTGTGGTGACTAGCACGAGCTCGCAAAGTGGTGCACTTGTTAATTCTGTTTTCAGGGACTTAGCAATTCCACTAAGTCCTTGATCTGTTTATCTCATGATGCCATGTGTTCATGTTGTTTCCTAGTGATCCATGCCTCTTTTGAGGATGATCAGTAAGGATGTTTTGTTAATATTGTAGTGCTCTATCCATCCATGTCTTTGTTTGAAATTATGGAGCAGCTTAGCTTGAGTCAATCGAGCTCTACTTTTGCTACTTTGTGAATCTTGGCAGATTGTCAACTTGTTTGCAATTTTGCCGATGATGTTGTAGTTGATCCGTGCATGCTATGCTATTATTCTTTCCATGTCTAGCTTGAATTTTGTGTGTTCTTGATGGGTGTATGCTTATCTTGCCATGACTTGCACTGTAGTGAGTGCATCGAGCTCGTAAACATGCCTACTTGATATCTGTTTTCAGCATGCTCCAGTTTTCACCAAGTCTGAAAACTGATTATGTTTTTGCCATGTTCACATGCTTGCAATTGTGTTTTCTGATCCCTTTTGGCTCAAGGTCACTAAGGGACTTTTGTTAAGCTCTTTGAGTAGCTCCATGCCATGCTTTACTTTGTCATGTTCAGGTCCTGTAGCATGTAGTTTTGTTGCTCCGAAGAGTGCTACCTGATCTGAAATTCCAGACAAGTGTTAATTTCACCAAGTCTGAGATCTGTTTGCCATATGCATTTTTGCCATGCTTGTTTGAACCTGTTAATGGATGAATTGACCGTAGCTCAGTGCTAGAATTTTGTCAAGCATATTGAATGCATCCCTTCCATGTATTTTGTTGTCATGTTTGGGTGCTGTAGCATGTTCATCTCATTGCATTTAGAAGCCTACTTGCTGTCAATCACAGACCGGTGTCATATTTGAATCGCTTGCCATTTCCAAACCGTAACTCCTATTTCGGCATTCTTTATATCGTTTTCAAGAGATTTCATCTCATCTTTCCAGTGGCACACTTGGATTTCCAAGTTGAGGCCAGGTTCTTGCATTACCTGTCATATCTTGCACTTTGCATCCCGCATCGCATCCCGCATAGCATATCATCATTTTGTCATTTTGCTTGATCCTTGCACGTGGTTGATTGTGTCCTTGTTGCTTGTTTGTCTTGTTTTGGGTAGAGCCAGGAGACGAGTTCGCTAACGAGGAGCCCGTTGAGTTTGATTTCGAGGATCCAGTCAACTCTGACAACTGTGTAGGCAAGATGATCATACCCTCGAAATCACTACTATCTTTGCTATGCTAGATTTGCTCGCTCTTTTGCTATGCCAATGCTACGATGCCTACCACTTGCTTTCAAGCCTCCCAAATTGCCATGTCAAACCTCTAACCCACCATGTCCTAGCAAACCGTTGATTGGCTATGTTACCGCTTTGCTTAGCCCCTCTTATAGCGTTGCTAGTTGCAGGTGAAGATTGGAGGCTGTTCCTTGTTGGATCATTTATTTACTTGTTGGGATATCATTATATTGCTATGTTATCTTAATGCATCTATATACTTGGTAAAGGGTGGAAGGCTCGGCCTCTCGCCTAGTGTTTTGTTCCACTCTTGCCGCCCTAGTTTCCGTCATATCGGTGTTATGTTCCCGGATTTTGCGTTCCTTACGCGGTTGGGTTATAATGGGAACCCCTTGATAGTTCTCCTTGATTAAAGCTTTTCCAGTAATGCCCAACCTTGGTTTTACCATTTGCCACCTAGCCTTTTCTTTCCCTTGGGTTCTGCAGACTCAAGGGTCATCATTATTTTAACCCCCCCGGGCCAGTGCTCCTCTGAGTGTTGGTCCAACCTAGAGCCCCTTGCAGCGCCACCTCAGGGAACTCGAGGGCTGGTTTTAGTTGTACGGATTGCTTATCTGAGTGTCCCCTGAGAAAGAGATATGTGCAGCTCCTATCGGGATTTGTCGGCACATTCGGGCGGTGTTGCTGGTCTTGTTTTAACCTGTCGAAGTGTCTTGAATTACCGAGATACCGAATCTGATCGGAACGTCTTGGGAGGAGGTCTATTCCTTCGTTGACCGTGAGAGCTAGTCATGGGCTAAGTTGGGACTCCCCTGCAAGGATTTGAACTTTCGAAAGCTGTGCCCGCGGTTATGGGCAGATGGGAATTTGTTAATGTCCGGTTGTAGATAACTTGAACCTTAACTTAATTAAAATGAATCAACTGAGTGTGTTACCGTGATGGCCTCTTCTCGGTGGAGTCCGGGAAGTGGATACGGTGTTGGAGTAATATTTGCGCAGGTTGTTCTCTAGTTTCTCACTTGCGCTTTGCCTCATCTTCTCGCTCTCTTTTGTGAATAAGTTAGCCACCATACTTGCTAGTCGCTTGCTGCAGCTCCACATATTTACCTTGCCATACCTATAAGCATAAATAGTCTTGATCGCGAGGGTGCGAGGTTGCTGAGTCCCTGTGGCTCACAAATTACTATTACACCAGATGCAGGGCCTGATGATTCCGCTCCAGGAGACGCACTTGAGCTCAAGTGGGAGTTCGACGGGGACTCTCAACGTTACTATGTTTCCTTTCCCGATGATCAGTAGTGGTGCCCAGTTGGGGGTGATTGGGACCGTGTCGCATGTTGGGTTCTCTTTTATTTTGGCGCTGTAGTCGGGCCATGAGTGTTTGGATGATGTAATGTTATTTATGTACTTGATTGACGTGGCGAGTGTAAGCCAACTATGTTATCTCCCCTTTATGATTTATATTACATGGGATGTTGTGAAGATTGCCTAACTTGCGACATATGCCTTCAATGCGATTATGCCTCTAAGTCGTGCCTCGACACGTGGGAGATATAGTCGCATCGAGGGTGTTACAGGGGGATCGACCATTGGAGACTTAGACTAGAAAAGGAGCAAGAACATCCACCTCCTCACCCTTCTTGAGCTCGCCTCCCGAGCTCAGGAAACCACTGTACTTGTTCATACTTGAGCCCTCGCGAGGCCAATCCACTAAAGCAGGACATAGGGTTCTACACCGCAAGGTGGACTGAACCTGGGTAAACTCTTGTGTGCTCTACTTGTTTGCTTCCTTGCATCACATTCCCACCACCAGGAGAAGAGTGGGGCGCTAGGTATACGTGTAGTGGGAGAGATCTTCATCACACCCCTGTGTTCGAATCTTAAGGGTTTTGCGGAGCCTGAAATCCGACAAACTCATATAGTGAAATCTCCTTAACCTCATCATATAAGTGAAATTCTACTAAAGGTGGTGATTTCTTAGCATGAAAGTAAAAATTTTGCATGAAAATATTTGTGAGGAGGACATACTACTTGCGTTGGTCGCGGAGGAAGTTGATGAGGCCTGCATTCTCAGCCAAATAACAAAAGTCGTCATAAATCCCGGCTGCTCTCAAAAACTCATCATAAGGCCATTAGCACGGCCGAACCTCCGGAGTGCGAGGGAGATTATATTTGGGCTTCTTATTCTCTTCACTTTGCTTATCCTTCGAGCTTCGGCTCGAAGAGCCCTTCAACAATCTCTTCATCATTTCCTCTGAAAAATTTCTGAAATTTTTAGTGACCCAAAGTAAAAGTGAACCAAACTCAACAAGATTGATGGCAACTGCTCCCACAAGTGCCTAGAGGCCATATCATGCATTAAAAATACTTTTGACCACATAAATTTGACATGCAAGATCAAGAACAGGGTCACCTAAGCAGCAAAAATTTGCAATAAATAAAGCACTAGAACAAGAACTAATGGGACCATTGGAGGACTCACATACCAAAGAACAATCCCCCAAAGTAGTTTTGTGAATGGAGCTTTGATCAAGGAGATCGAAAATGGCAGCAAGATGAGCTAGAACTCGGGTTTGAGCTGGTGGATGATTTTTTATGGAGGAAGAAGAGGTGTGTGGGTGCAAGAATAAGTGGAGGGGGCCCATGTGGGGTCCATGTGGCAGGGGTGCGCCGCAAGCGGGTGGGCATACCCTGGACCCTCATGGCCAGGTGGTGTGCCCCCTGGTGTGTTCTCAGTGCCAATAATTCTTAAATATTCTATAAAAAATCATCTAAAATTTTCAGGACATTTGGAGAACTTTTATTTTCGGGGTATTTTTTATTGTAAGGATAATTCAGAAAACAGATAGAAAATACTATTTTTGCTTTATTTAATCTAAATAACAGAAAGTAAAAGGAGGGTACAGAGAGTTGTGCTTTCTAACTTTATCCATCTCATGCTCATCAAAAGGAATCCACTAACAAGGTTGATCAAGTCTTGTTAACAAACTCTTTTCGAATGACATGCAACCGGAGAATTTTCGAATAACACTAGGTTACCTCAACAGGGATATGCACGTCCCCAACAATAAGAATATTATACTTCTTCTTGACAGTAGGAAGAGGAAATTCAAAACCTCCAATACTAATCTTTGAAGTTTTTCCAATAGAATTAATAATGTGGACTTGAGGTTGTTTCCTCGGAAAGTGTACCATATGCTCATTACCATTAACATGAAAAGTGACATTGCCTTTGTTGCAATCAATAAAAGCCCTTGCAGTATTCAAATAGGGTCTACCAAGAATCATAGACATACTATCGTCCTCGGGAATATCAAGAATAACAAAGTCCGTTAAAATAGTAATGTTTGCAACCACAACATGTATAGCAGTTGATTTATCAGCCATTTGCAAAGATATTTCAGTAGGTGTCAACTTATTCAAATCAAGTCTACGATATAAAGAGATAGGCATAACACTGACGCCGGCTCCAAGATCACATAAAGCGGTTTTAACATAGTTTCTTTTAATGGAGCATGGTATAGTTGGTAGTCCTGGGTCTCCAAGTTTCTTTGGTATTCCACCCTTAAAAGTATAATTAGCAAGCATGGTAGAAATTTCACCTTCTGGTATCTTCCTTTTATTTGTAACAATATCTTTCATGTACTTAGCATAAGGATTCATTTTAAGCATATCAGTCAAACACATACGCAGAAAGATAGGTCTAATCATTTCAGCAAAGCGCTCAAAATCCTCATCATCCTTTTTCTTGGATGGTTTAGGAGGAAAAGGCATGGGTTTCTGAACCCATGGTTCTATTTCTTTACCATGCTTCCTAGCAACGAAGTCTCTCTTATCATAATGTTGATTCTTTGATTGCGGGTTATCAAGATCAATAGTAGGTTCAATTTCTACATCATTGTTATTACTAGGTTGAGCATCAACATGAACATCATCATTAACATTATCACTAGGTTCATGTTGATTACCAGATTGTGTTTCAGGATTAGAAATAGAAATATCATTAGGATTCTCAGATGTGTCAACAATAGGTTCACTAGAAGCATGCAAAGTCCTATCATTTTTCTTTTTCTTCTTCTTAGAAGAACTAGGTGTATCAACATTAGTTCTCTGAGAATCTTGCTCAATTCTCTTAGGGTGGCCATCAGGATACGAAGGTTCCTGAGTCATTTTACCCCCTCTAGTCACAACTCTATCAACATTATCATTTTTCTTATTATTTAATTCATTGAGAAAATCATTTTTGAGCTTTAAGCACTTCTACTTGAGTGGTAACCTTAGAAGCATGTTTACTAATAAGTTTAAGTTCACCTTTAACTTTAGACATATAATCACTCAAGTGTTCAATCATATAAGCATTACGTTTCAATTGTCTACCAACATAAGCATTGAAGTCTTCTTGTTTAACCACAAAATTATCAAACTCATCCAAGCATTGGCTAGCAAACTTAGTAGATGGGATTTCACCCTTATCAAATCTATAGAGAGAATTTCCCTTTACTACCTGTGTCGGGTTATCAAGACCTTGTATTTCTTCAATAGGTGGTAAATTCTTAACATCTTCAGCTTTAGAACCCTTTTCTTTCATAGATTTCTTTGCCTCTTGCATATCTTCGGGACTGAGAAATAGAATACCCCTTTTCTTCGTAGTTGGCTTAGGAGTTGGTTCAGGAAGTGCCCAGTCATTTTCATTACTCAACATATTATTCAATAGCAATTCAGCTTGATCAATAGTTCTTTCCCTGAAAACACAACCAGCACAACTATCCAGGTGGTCTATGGAAGCATCGGTCAGTCCATTGTAAAAGATATCAAGCATTTCATTTTTCTTGAGAGGATGATCAGGCAAAGCATTGAGTAATCGGAGAAGCCTCCCCCAAGCTTGTGGGAGACTCTCTTCTTCAATTTGCACAAAATTATATATTTCCCTTAAGGCAGCTTGTTTCTTATGAGCAGGGAAATATTTAGTAGAGAAGTAATAAATCATATCCTGGGACAATGCACACAACCAGGATCAAGAGAATTAAACCATGTTTTAGTATCACCCTTTAATGAGAATGGAAATAACTTAAGGATATAGTAGTAACGATTTTTTTCCTCATTAGTGAATAGGGTGGCTATATCATTTAATTTAGTAAGATGTGCCACAACATTTTCAGATTCATAGCCATAAAAAGGATCAGATTCAACCAAAGTAATTAACTCAAGATCGACAGAGAAATCATAATCCTTATCAGAGATACAGATAGGTGAAGTACCAAACACAGGGTCATATTTCATTCTAGCATTCAAGGATTTTTCTTTCAGCTTAACCAACAATTTCTTAAGATCATATCTATCACTGCAAGCCAAAAAGTCTCTAGTAGTTTCTTCATCCATAACATAACCTTCAGGCACACAGGCAATTCATATCTAGGGGGAGAATCTTCATCATCACTTTCATCAATATTATCAGTTTCAATAATTTCATTCTCTCTAACCCTAGCAAGTTGTTCATCAAGGAATTCACCTAATGGCACAATATTATCAAGCATAGAAGTAGTTTCATCATAAGTATCATGCAAAGCAAAAGTGGCATCATCAATAACATGCAACATATTTGAATAAATAGCAGGAGTAGGTGTCGCAAGTTTACTCAAAACAAAAGGTGAATCAAGTGTAGAGCTAGATGGCAGTTCCTTACCTTCCCTCGTAGTTGAGGGAAAAATCTTGGTTCTTTGATCTTTCAAGTTCCTCATAGTGATCAACAGATATAAATCCCAAGTGACTCAAAGAATAGAGCTATGCTCCCCGGCAACGGCGCCACAAAATAGTCTTGATAACCCACAAGTATAGGGGATCGCAACAGTTTTTTAGGGCAGAGTATTCAACCTAAATTTATTGATTCGACACAAGGGGAGCCAAAGAATATTCTCAAGTATTAACAGTTGAGTTTTCAATTCAACCGCACCTGAAAGACTTAATATCTGCAGCAAAGTAATCTGGAAGTAACGGTAGCAGTGGCAAAAGTAGTAGTATTGGTTTTGTGGTGATTGTAACAGTAGCAATAGTAAAGTAACTAAGCAAAGATCAATATGTGAAAAGCTCGTTAGCAATGGATAAGTGATGGATAATTATGTCAGATGCAATTCCTCATGCAACATTTATCACATAGGATGGCATAGAACTAGCTCTAGTTCATCAATGGAATGTAGGCATGTATTCCGAATATAGTCATACGTGCTTATGGAAAAGAACTTGCATGACATCTTCTGTCCTACCCTCCCATGGCAGCGGGGTCCTATTGGAAACTAAGGGATATTAAGGCCTCCTTTTAATAGAGTACCAGAACAAAGCATTAACACTTAGTGAATACATGAACTCCTCAAACTATAGTCATCACCGGGAGTGGTCCCGATTATTGTCACTTCGGGGTTACTGGATCATAACACATAGTAGGTGACTATTGACTTGCAAAATAGGATTAAGAACTCACATATATTCATGAAAACATAATAGGTTCAGATCTGAAATCATGGCACTCGGGCCCTAGTGACAAGCATTAAGCATAGAAAAGTCTTAGCAACATCAATCTCCGAACATAATGGATACTAGGGATCAAACCCTAACAAAACTAACTCGATTGAATGATATATATCATCCAACCCATCACCGTCTAGCAAGCCTACGATGGAATTACTCACGGACGGCGGTGAGCATCATGAAATTGGTGATGGAGGAAGGTTGATGATGATGATGGCGACGGATTCCCCTCTTCGGAGCCCCGAACGGACTCCAGATCCGCCCTCCCGAGAGAGATTAGGGCTTGGCGGCGGCACTGTATCGTAAAACATGATGAATCCTTCTCCTTGATGTTTTTGTCCTTGAACGTGAATATATAGAGTTGGAGTTGAGGTCAGTGGAGCCTTAGGGGGCCCACGAGATAGGGGGCATGCCCCCCACCCTTGTGAACAGGGTGTGGGCCCCTGGTGTTGATTCTTTCTCTAGTACTTTTTATAAATTCCAAAAATATTCTCCGTGAAGTTTCAGGTCATTCTGAGAACTTTTATTTCTGCACAAAAATAACACCATGGCAATTCTGCTGAAAACATGCAAATTAGAGTCCAAAACAAGGTTAGAAGTGTTTGGAAAGGTAGATACGGTGGAGACGTATCACTTACCAGGCTGTAGCAGCCGAGAACTCTGATGATGAGGGCGCCGTCTTGACTCCCGGGGCCACCCCCAAGAAGAAGAAGCATCTTCACCCCAAGAGTCGTCAGGAGGCTGGAGTGTCTAGTGACGGTGCCTTGGGCTCTACGCCCACTGCTGGGGTGCCCCTTCCTCCTGCATAGGAAGACCCGCCTGGCACCTCCCTCGGGACGGGCTTGGGGGAGTCCATCTGGAGAGCCTCTGACCTGACCAGTGCGACAAGGGGGGTGCTCGGGCACCACTTGGAGGTGTGCTTCGATGTGCTCCCCACAAGCAAGGAGCAAGGAGCGAGGCGCCATGCACACGATAATTCATCACCAAGGCGATCATAGGATATTCAGGAGGCGCGGCCTATGCGTGGCGACCGCTGGCCCACGCAACCCAGAGCGGCTGCAACCCGCAACGTGGGCAGCAAGCTGCCTGTCTGCGTTAACATCCCGGGCCTCAACAGGGCCACTTCGTAGGACCTCTTCTGGTCGTCCCATGTCAGCCGGAGCGGGGGCTACCCCTGCAACTATGTCTTCATGCCGTTTAGCCTGCTCAACGTGGGCGCCTCGTACCAGCGCCTCATGTAGAATGATATGGTGTCTCACGAGGCCAGGCGCTTGGTGGTCTTGTCTCAGGAGGTCCTAGACCCTTGCGAGCCCTCTGGTCCTCGCGAGCTCACTCGGCCTCTCGACGCGTCCGGCTCCTAAGGAGCAGCTTCCATGGAACATTTCTTCAGCTACCTCGATGCTTCTACGACGGTGGTGCCACGTGAATTTTTGGTTTGTTTAGATTGAGGGTGCCCCTCGGGCTACATTATCCTCAGGCCGCAAAGGCCCACCCCTGCAGCTGTATTATTTTTGCGCATGTATCAGAATTGGCTTCACCTTTTTATGAATTTCCTAAATATTTTAACCAGCATGACCGGTGCTACGCCACCATGAATGTTGCTGCGCCCTCACAATCCCGCCCGCGACCGTCTCATGATTAAGGACTGGCACGGTGTCTATTCTCAGGGTTTGTCCCTGTAGCGTTGTTAAACCCAAGCGAGTAAGCTCTATCCCGCGGGCCAGCTCCTGTGTGCGTCACCTCCTGCGGTCCTTGGTGCCTTGTTGTCGCATCAGCTAATCATGTGTGGATGAGTAAGAGCGCACGGCCCGGTTCGTACAACTGTAGTTCGGCACTTAGCCGTCGTAGGAGGCACATGCCAGGTTTCTTTCCAAGGGATTGTTGCATGAGAAGATTGGGCATGGCGTTTGTGCTCGGGTCCGTCCCTGCAGCGTTGATAAAACCAACTACTGAGCTCTATCCGGCGGGCCCATCCCATTCATGTCACCTCCTGGGGTCCTTGGTGTTCGGCCTTCTCATGCGATAACCTCCAGAGGTTCATTTGGCGCAGGTCACCCTCACCACACAGGTTTCATAAGCGCCCTCCGCACCAGAAGATTCATGCGCAACCCGCCTTGAGGTAGGGACTCATGAGTCCCGCGTGATACGTCTCCAACGTATCTATAATTTTTTACGGTTCCATGCTATTATATTGTCTGTTTTAAATGTTTTATATGCATTAATATGCTATTTTATATTATTTTTGGGACTAACTTATTAACCTAGAGACCAGTGCCAGTTTCTGGTTTTTCCTTGTTTTTGAGCTTCACATAAAAGGAATACTAAACGGAGTCCAAAAGGAATAAAACTTGACAATGATTTTTCTGGGACTAGAAGACAACTCAGGGACTCGGAGTGCAAGTCAGAAGAGCCACGATGTGGCGACAAGGGTGGAGGGCGTGCCTTGGGGCGCCCCCTACCTTGTGGGGCCCTCGGTGACCCCCTGACCTAGTTCTGCCTCCTATATATTCACAAATATTCCAGAACCACCAGAGGCATCCACGAAAACACTTTTCCATCGCCGCAACCTATTTTTCCTGTGAGATCCCATCTTGGGGCCTTTTCCGGCATCCTACCGGAGGGCGATTCGATCATGGAGGACATCTACATCAACTCCATTGCCCTTCCGATGAAGCGTGAGTAGTTTACCACCGACCTACGAGTCCATAGCTCGTAGCTAGATGGCTTATTCTCTGTCTTTGATTCTCCATACCATGTCCTCCTCGATGTTCTTGGAGATCTATCCGATGTAATATTCTTTTGTAGTGTGTTTGTCAAGATCCGATGAATTGTAGATTTATGATCAGCTTATCTATGAATATTATTTGAATCTTCTCTGAATTCTTATATGCATGATTTGATATCTGTGTATTTGTCGGCGTTCTGGGAACCAGGTTGCCCAGACTTGCCTGCCTGCAGCCCACGGCATGGCTCCATCAGCGGCTTGGTACGGTCCATCTTCGGCATCTACAACACAAGACCCTCGCGAGGGGCCAAGCCTCACGAGGCGGACAATGCCAAGACCTCCAGATGGGAGTGGCCTCCCTAGGCTGGCTCCTGAGGAGCGGATATTCCTATGCAGGCGCCCACCTCGTGAGGTAAAGGTGATGCAAGCCATGATGACCCATGCCAGGAAGGCGCCAGTGTGTGTAGTATAGTAGTTTTCCTCTTTGGTGCTAAAGAGGCAAGCGCGGGCACGGAGTCCTGAGGAATCAGCCAAAGGTTTCCATTTCCGTGCTACAAGACAAAGACCGCCAGGACAGCAAGACGGAGGTCATCATCAAGCCCACCGCGATTCCACGACCAGAATCTTTGCAGGCGAAGACCACCTTTCGTCAGGATATGTATTTGTCTCCCTTCAAACTTGATCGTTGTGGGATCCCTTCCCGCCTTCATTTTGGGCGAAGAGGACCAAGGCCACTATAAATATAGCTTAGCCACCACCATAGAAAGTGGATCGATCTATCCGAACCCTCACCAACTCACACCTACACAAGAACAAACCTCCCGAGGTAGTTCTTCCTCTATACTAGTTCATCCTCAGCCCACTTCAAGGCTAATCCTCCACAAAGTAGGAGTAGGGTCTTACACCGCAAGGTGGCCCGAACCTGGGTAAACTGCCATGTCCCCTAGGAGCATGCGATGGTCTTTCCCTACCAATCTATTCCCCTAGGAGCATGCGCGTAGTACTTTGTTTCAATGACTAATTGATTTTTGCAATAAGTATGTGAGTTCTTTATGATTAATGTTGGGTCCATGGGTTATACACACTCTCACCCTTCCACCATTGCTAGCCTCTCTAGTGTCGCGCAACTTCCGCCGGTGCCATACACCCACCTATTACCTTCCTTGAAACAGCCACCATACCTACCTATTATGGCATTTTGATGGCCATTCTGAGATGTATTGCCATGCATCTTCCACTGTTCTGTTTTACTATGACATGTACCATCATTGTCATATTGCTTTGCATGATCATGTAGTTGACATGGTATTTGTGGCAAAGCCACCATTCATAATTTTTATACATGTCACCCTTGAGTCATTGCACATCCTAGTACACTGCCGGACTTATTTATATTGAGTAATATTTTGTTCTAAGTATCGAGTTGTAAGTAAATAAAAGTGTGTCGATCTTAATTATTAGAGCATTGCCCCATGTGAGGAAAAATAAAAGAGGCCAAAGAACTTGTGCTTCAAACTAGCACACTGATCTTCATGATAGAGAGTCTCCTATGTTGTCACTTTCATATACTAGTGGGAATTTTTCGTTATAGAACTTGGCTTGTATATTCCAACGATGGACTTCCTCAAATTTACCTAGGTCTTCCTGAGCAAGCAAGTTGGATGTACACCAACATACTTTTCTTTTGAGCTTTCATAAATTTATAGCTCTAATGCATTTGTTGCATGTCAATCCCTACTCACTACATTGTTATCTATTGACGGGCATCTCCATAGCCTGTTGATACACCTAGTTGATGTGAGACTATCTCCCTCTTTTTGTCTTCTCCACAACCACCATATTCTATTCCACCTATAGTGCTATGTCCATGGCTCACGCTCATGTATTGCATCAAAGTTGAAAAGGTTTGTGAACATCAAAAGTATGAAACAATTTCTTGGCTTGTCATCGGGGTTGTGCATGATTTGAATACTTTGTGTGATGAAGATGGAGCATAGCCACACTATATGATTTTGTAGGGATAGCTTTCTTTGGCCATGTTATTTTGAGAAGACATGATTGCTCTATTAGTATTAAGCTTGGGGATGATTGATACGTCTCCAACGTATCTATAATTTTTGATTGTTCCATGCTATCATATTATCTGTTTTGGATGTTTTATATGCATTAATATGCTATTTTATATTATTTTTGGAACTAACCTATTAACCTAGAGCCCAGTGCCGGTTTCAGATTTTTCCTTGTTTTTGAGCTTCGCAGAAAAGGAATACTAAACGGAGTCCAAACGGAATAAAACTTCACGATAATTTTTCTTGGACCAGAAGACACCCAGGGGATTGGAGTGCTAGTCAGAAAAACCACGAGGCGACGGCTAGGTCTGAGGGCGCGCCCTAGGGGGCGCCCCCTACCTTGTGGGCCCCTCGGTGATCCCCTGACCTAGCTCTTCCTCCCATATATTCACAAATATTCCATAACCACCAGAGGCATCCAGGAGAACAATTTTCCACCACTGCAACCATCTTTTCCCTTGAGATCCCATCTTGGGGCCTTTTCCGGCATCCTGTTGGAGGGCGATTCGATCATGGAGGGCATCTACATCAACTCTATTGCCCTTTCGATGAAGCGTGAGTAGTTTACCACAGACCTACGGGTCCATAGCTAGTAGCTAGATGGCTTCTTCTCTCTCTTTGATTCTCAATAACATGTTCTCCTCGATGTTCTTGGAGATCTATCCGATGTAATCTTCTTTTGCGGTGTATTTGTCGAGATCCGATGAATTGTGGATTTATGATCAACTTATCTATGAATATTAGTTGAATCTTCTCTGAATCCTTATATGCATGATTTGATATCTTTGTATTTCTCTTTGAATTATTGGTTTGGTTTGGCCAACTATAATGATTTTTCTTCCAATGGGAGAGGTGCTTAACTTTGGGTTCAATCTTACATGATTTCACCCAGTGACAAAGTAGGAGCGAGACACGTATTGCATTGTTGCCATTGAGGATAAAAAGATGGGGTTTTATCATATTGCTTGAGTTTATTCCTCTACATCATGTCAACTTACTTAAGGCGTTACACCATTCTTTATGAACTTAATACTCTAGATGCATGCTGGATTGCGGTCGATGTGTGGAGTAATAGTAGTAGATGCAGGCAGGAGTCTGTCTACTTGACACAAACGTGATGCCTATATTCATGTTCATTGCCTTATATATCGTCATAAGTTTGCGCTTTTCTATCAATTGCTCGACGGTAATTTGTTCACCCACCATACAATTTTCTATCATGAGAGAAGCCTCTAGTGAAACCTATGGCCCCCGGGTCTATTTTCCAACATATAAGTTTCCGATCTACTATTTTGCAATCTTTTACTTTCCGATCTATAAACCAAAAATACCAAAAATATTTACTTTATCGTTTATCTATGTCTATCAGATCTCACTTTTGCAAGTAACCGTGAAGGGGTTGACAACCCCTTTATCGCGTTGGGTGCAAGTGTTTGATTGTCTATGCAGGTGCATCGATTGGGGACTTGCGCGTTTCTCCTACTGGATTAATACCTTGGCTCTTAATTGAGGGAAATACTTATCTCTACTGTGCTGCATCACCCTTACCTCTTCAAGGGAAAAACTAACGCAAGCTCAAGAAGTAGCACCATGCTGGCTCGTGGGTGCCCAAATACACATCCCCTAGTTCTGCGTGCTAGCCACGCATACGAACGGGGTTGTACACGCCCCGGAGTCTCCCCCAGTGGGAACTCTCACCCATGCCCAAGTGAAAGCCCCATGCTCCGCATTGGCGGACGACACGGCCGCACAACGGCTAAGCGCACGCCCAAGTGGAAGCCCCATGCTCTGCGTTGGTGGATAAACAACTGTGGGCACACTAGGGACTGAACCAACCTTGGGATGGCCTCTCGGCCCTACATACGGTCCCATCACGCCACATTCCCCTGGGATGTGTGTGCGAGGGGGCTGTGCTCAGGCCCAGCCTGGCACACGCCACCTCACTAGGTCCCTTGTACCTGGTCTTCTCGCGCCCCTCCTAGGAAAAAGCTGGCGAGGGAAGGTATGAGAACTCCGGACTATCCTTGCCGCTGCCCATGTTTCCTTCATGAGGGTCGCTCGCATGTCAAGGGGGACCCCTGAGTATTGCGACTCAGGGGCCTCACTAGTCACGTAGCCCCTCGCCACTTGGTTCGTCCTGGCGATTTGGACGCCCCAACGGTGGTCGAGGTATGTGTGGGGCTAGGCCCTGTCGATGCATAGCACAAAGGCAAACAAGAAGAAAACTATGCACGAAAAGGAAAATCATGGACTTAGAGCAAGTTATTACAAGGACCAAATATTCTGCAAATTGAAGCAAAGTATTACACCTCCATGATGCATGGTAAATGTCACTGGATAAAACCTAGTAGTAAGGGCCACCGTCGCCTTGGCCGTTGCCGCTGCCTGTCCCAGTCACTGGGATCTCATCGTTAACATCGAAGCCGCCGTTGTCACCACCACTTGCCTCCACCGCAGGGGACTTTCCATCATAAATGCAGGTGAACTGCTTTAGTGGAGCATCCATGTGGCCATTCACGGCCACCGCAGCAGTGGTGCGGGGTTCCGGAGCGACCGAGCGGATCACTGCATCGAAGTCGAAATCTGGGTCCTGAAGGTAGAGCTAGCTGAAGAAGTGCACCATGACTCTGGAGAAGGGCGAGCGGTACTCCTCCTCGAGGATGGAGTCCACCTCAGCTACAGGGCCCTCGAGCAGTACTACGATCTTAGAGGAGAGCCTTGAGCAACTGTCCTTAGGGGCCGCCAGCAGCTTCTCGAATCCTCCCCTATAGATGGAGTGTAGCGCCTCACGAAACCTGAGCTTGAGGGAGGGGAAGGCGTCATGCTCCGCGGCCGCCTTCTTCTTTGCAGCAACGAGGTCCTTCTCCCTGGCGACCAGCTGGATGGTCACCTTGGACATGTGCTAAGCATGGGATGTTTGGACATCAACCACCTCCTCCTTCAGCTTGGCCGGATGCTCACGCTCCATATCCTGATCAACATTCACCTTTGACAGCATGGAGTCACGATCGGCGAGCTTCGTCTCACGGGACCTAAGGTCCGCCTCCTGCTGGTGGAGCCGATGTGCATCCGCGGCCTGCTCCTCCTGAAGGGCCTTCAAGCTAGCCTCTGCCTCCTCGCGATGCATCTCGGCAGATGTTGTGCTGGCCAGCGCCGCGTCACGAGCCTCCTTAGCATCAGTGGCCTCCTTCCTGCTCTCCACAGTGGCAGCCTCCACCCGCCCCCACGCCGTCCTAGTGGCTGTGTTGGCCTAGAGCGACCCCGAGACGAGCCCCAGGAGCTAGCTTGCGAGGCACCTATTGGTGTCCTGGAGGTCAGCCCGGATCCGGCCAAGCGCAGTGTAGGCCTCGTCCAGGGGCCCTGGCCTGATCAGGGGGCTGCGGTTCTCTAGCGCGAGGGTCTGGCGAGGAGGCTGCGCTAGCACATGAGCTGGTGTTGTGGCCGAGGAAGCAGTGGCATGCCTAGCTTGGGGCGCCAAAGGCTAAAGGCTCCCCTCGAGCACGACAAGGGCAGACGACTCTGCAGCCCGCTGGACTGCGGGAGTTGGCTCCTCTGGAAGCTACATGATTGCGCCCTCAGGGGTCACCCCCTCCGTCAGCATCGGACTTGCCGTAGCCGTGACAAGGGGTGTGACCCCGCGAGCCTCAGCATCCTCAGTGGACGACCGCACACATGGCATCGGAGTGGCGCCAGGAGCAGGCGATGCACCTATGCACTCAGGCACGACTCTGCCTGAGCGCCCAGGGGCTGCGTGTGGCTGGGGAGGCGCGCTCCCGTGTCCGCCATGACCGTGACTGGAGGCTGGCGGCGCCCTCAGGACAGGGGGCTCCGTCAGCTCGGCGATCGCCTTCTTCTTCTTCGTCAAATCACCACCCTGGTCATCAGGAAGGGAGCGCTATGAGCAGAGTGGATATCTATGCTTCACTCAAGGGAAAGGTAGGGTACTTACTCATCAGGATCGACCCACTTCCTCTTCTTCTCCTTCTCGGCCAAGGCCGGGGTGCCCCCGCTTTTCCTTGGTGTGGCCTTGGTCGCGCTTAGGGAACGAGCGGGGTGCTTCTCGACCAGCCCCGACGCGGCGCTGCCTCCTGGAGAGGCGAAGGGGTCACTCTGAGGGGTCTCGGCCAGTGGAACCACGTCCGCCCCAGTGGCGACGACACCGTCGAGCTTGGACAGGGGCGGGACCGGTATCTCGACCACCTCGCCATGGTGTGGGGAGCCGTCTGAGGGGGTGCGGTCGGGATCTTCCTCGAGGTCACCTGGCCAGGCGCCCGCGAGGTCCGGAGAGTGGACCCTCACCTCGTGAGGACCCCGATGGGGCGAGGTGTCATTGTTATCTACAAGGTTGCGGAGGAGCTCGCTCCATGATGGGGGGGAACCTGCTCTAGATTATTGTCCTCGGTCTCCTCCGAGTCCTCTCTGCCACTGCTATCACCGGAGGATACTGGCACAGGGGAGTTGGAATGCTCAGGCGACATGAGCCCCAGCTTGTTGAAGGTAGGAATGGCGGGGACCAGCTCTTCCCTGTCGTCTTGGCGATACAGTGGGGTGTAGGCCTCAGGGAGGTCCCCTGGATTGCCATTGAGTAGGACGACCATGGCCTTGTCCAGCTCCTCGCCCTTCTCGCTCCCAGGGCGCAGCCTGATGTTGTCCGCCGTGGCCCGGAACTCCCACATGGATCGTGTGTGCGACTGGAGCGGCGCCAGGCACTATGTCAGGAACTCCTTCACGAGCATCCCCCCGTTAGCACCTTTCCTCCATATCCGAGGCTATCCACCTCAAGACGGTCTTCGCTCGGGGGTCGGAGACCTTGGCGTGGCCCCACTCCTCGAGCCACTCGAGTAGCACTATCGGAAGCTCCAGGAGCAGGTTGAGACCCTTGGTGTCCAGGAAGAGCCAGCGGTGCCGAAAGCCCCCCACCTTCTTCCCAGTCTTCAAAAGGACGTTCCCCTTGTGGACCGCAACGAAGGAGGTGCAACCAGAGCGCTGCATCTGGTCGTGGAGCCGCAATCTAAACAAATGGCGGAGGAGCGCCACGGAGGGCCTCATGCCCATGAGAGTGTCGCAGTACACTGGTGCGCATCGGTCCTAAACAAACGGTTTAAAACCCCTTTCCGCGACGACATTTGGAACCGTCGCCAAGTGAGTGTGTGCGATAGCATGTCCTTCCCACACGACCCAAAAATCGTCGGGGATAGGCCCTCCTGGGACCCAGGCTGGGGCCGTGTGCGATCGGGCGAGGCATCGAAACCCATTCATTTCCGTAGGTATGTACATCCCACATGGTGAATCCCAAAAATAATTTCCGTAGGTATGTACATCCCACACGGTGAATCCCAGAAATCATTTCTATAGGTATGTACATCCCACACGGTAAATCCCAGAAAAACATTTCCGTTCGTATGTATATCACACAGGGTGAGTCCAAGGAATACGTTTCCGTTCTTATGTACATCCCACACAGTCAATCCAGGGAAAATGTTTCCGTTCGGATGTACGTCCCACACGGTTTTATGTATACGCTCGTTTGTGAAAGGTGTAACTATCAAACACGCTCTGCCTTGGTTAACTGTTTGCTTTCATTAACTACATCACACACTATTTGATATAGAAAACTGTGTGGCATTGGGCTATACATCGCAAGCGCTTTTACTGCTGGAACCGTTTGCAAAGGTCCATGACCGTCTGTTCTATTTTTATTTTTGCCTGTAATTCATTATTCTCATTGGAAATTTCGAAATATGAAACGTGCAATTCAAATTCTCAGCACAATCGTTCAACAACGAATCCATAAATAAAATTGCCAGTACAATATGTTCAGTAATTACAGGATTAGGCAGCAATTAACTATGATGAACTGCAGTATTTAAAGGCGGTAAAGGTGAAGAGACAAGTGTAAATCATTTTGACTGCCGAGGGTGTTGAAGAAGCGGAATGCCCATAATGTGCCTTCGTGCATGCCATATGCACGAACCACTTTTTTCCAACCCTGTGTGATGATCGCCCGCCCATCCTTCACCGCCTTCGGGAATACTTCTAGAGCATTATCATGGTAGCATGAATTATATACTTTAACGTTATTTGCCTCCACTCCATTCATGTAGTTTGCAAGGTAATCATCAGTAAATAGCTTCGGAAACCACTGAAAAAGAGAAAAGTATCAGATACTGAGGTCTAATAGAGTAACTTATTGTGGGTAGGGGGAAAGGAAACACATTACTTACCATCCTAAAGCTCAATGTTGTCTTCGACAAAGTGTAAATAAAGAGCTTAATTCCAATCACCTGTTTCTTTTGCCTAACAATCTTTCTTAGTTTCCTCACCTGACGCTTGTTCATGAATATCTCATTGCCCCATACGCAAAAGGGATCGAAGCGTGGATCAGCACCCCTCATATATGTACCTAAAAGCAACCAGTAAATGTTAGAAGCTAAACTGAGATTGCACAAACGATGTAAAATACAACTACCTACATTCCTAAGTACAAGTATTTTTTTGAGATTTCAATACGAACTACATACGTATGTATATAGAATTATAGATATAGATTAGATTAGAATCTAGATTCACTCATTTTTCTCCTTATGTAGTCTATATTGAAATCTCTAAAAATACTTATATTTAGGAATAGATGGTGTATAAGACATGGGATGCAGCTAACCTCGATGGCAAACAACAGCATCACCCATTGTAGCCCTGTGTAAGTACATGGAAAGCCAATGTTAACTACAACAGGGTTAAGTTCCACCAAAAATAGAAAATGGTAATAAAACAACAACATCTGTAGTGATATCTTCATTTCGAAAGAGTAGCACGGTAGTAAAGGGACGGATTAAAAAATGGGTACAACTGTTAATTGCAACGGGCTTAACAACATCCTAATTCATGTTTTGCAAGTTTGTAGCCATTGAAATACAACTCATTAAAAATGGATACAACTGTTAATTGCAACAGGCTTAACGGGCATTGAAACCGGTACTGATAAAGATGCAATTTGTAGAGTTAAACATCATAGGGCAGATGCTGCCAGAGTAGATAATGGCCCAGCTGTCTATAAAAAGGTAGGGAAAATAGCTCAAACGTGTTAGGCATTTTTACTACAACATGCTTAATACATCGACAGTACAAAACATAGCCATTAATTGCAACTGGTATTGGTAAGATTGAACTGGTGGGTACATACTTGGTATGTCCTGAGAGGTAGTTGCTAGGGCACTTCATCTTGGCCAGAGCCTGCCCAAAGTCTGCAGCGGTGGAGGCGAGCTGTTCCTCTGGGTCGAAGCGTGGATCAGTGCCACTGACATGTGTACCTACAGGCAACTAGTAAATGGTAGAAGTTAAACTGCAATTGCACAAATGATGTGAAATACTGTAAGACATGGGATGCAGCTAACCTTGACGGCAAACAACAACATCGGCCGTTATGACCCTGTGTAAGTACATGGACAAGCATGTTAAGTACAACAGGGTTAGCATCCACCAAAAATAGCAAATGGGGCAGCATCTCTAGTATATCTTCATTGCGGAGAGTAGCATGATAGCAAATGGATAGATTAAAAAATGGATACAACTGTTAATTGCAACAGGCTTAACAACATCCTAAGTCATGTTTTGTAAGTTTGTAGCCATTGAAATACAACTGTTTAAAAATGGATTCAACTGTTAATTGCAACAGGCTTAATAGACATTGAAACCGGTACTGATAAAAATGCAATTGGCATAGTTAAACATCACAAGGCAGGTGCTGCCAGAGCAGAGAATGGCCCAGATGTCTATAAAAAGGTAGGGATAGTAGCAAAAACGTGTTAGGCATGTTTACTAGAACATGCTTAATACATCGACCGTACAGAACATAGCCATTAATTGCAACTGGTATTGGTAAGATTGAACTGGTGAGTACATACTTGGTAAGTCCTGAGAGGTAGTTGCTGGGGAACTTCATCTTGGCCAGAGCTCGCCCAAAGTCAGCAACAGCGGAGGCGAGCTGTTCCTCGGGGTCGAAGCGTGGATCTGTGCCACTGACATGTGTACCTACAAGAAACCAGTAAATGGGTAGAAGTTAAACTGCAATTGCACAAATTATGTGAAATACTATAAGACATGGGATGCAGCTCACCTTGACCGCAAACAGAAGCATCGGCCGTTATGAACCTGCGTAAGTACATGGGCAGGCATGTTAAGTGCAACAGGGTTAGCATCCACTAAAAATAGCAAATGGGCAGCATCTCTAGTGATATCCTGAGTCATGTATTGTAAATTTGTTGCTGGTATTGGTGAAATTGAGCTGGACATGGTAATATTTGGACATCACACAATGTGTATTACTAAAATAAACAAGGCACGAACATGCTTAATACATCAACCGTACAAATCATAGCCATTGCAAGTGCTATTGGTAAGATTTAGCTGGTCAGATCTTACCTGTTAAGTCCTGGGGGGTAGTCGCTGGGGCACTTCATCTAGGCCAGAGCCTGCACCATGTCAGCGGTGGCGGCGGAGATGAGGTGTTCCTCCGGGTCAACACACACAATGGCCATCGCGCCATGGACCGCCATCAGCTCCTGGCAGGGGGGATTTGGAGGCTTGAGGATGTTTCGCATGCGCCATTTAAGCAATCAGGTCGGGGACGTGATAGAGATCAGTGGGTTACCTAACTGGATCCGAGGAGAACGTAGATGTGGCTAAAGCTATGGTTGCGGCGGCGGCGGTTTGAGATGCCGGTAGGGGGAGGCACGAGGGAGGGGGGATATTGAGGGGAAGGGGATGTGGTTGGAGGAATAAATTCTGAAATCGCACGCCTAATGAACATTTCGGTGTGAAATTTGAAACTTGGGCTGGGGAAACACACAACGCAGACGAAGCGCGTAAAATACTCGTATGTGAGAAAAAAGAGAGTTGGGAGATCTCGTCTCCAAAAAATGTACACGTGTACTTGATTTTTTCTGTCAATGGTAGGCCTGGTTAAGTAGGAAATATCGCACAGGTAACTGACTTATGGGTCATTAACACAAAAAACGCAGATGGGTAACCGTGTGTTTTGTCATCTTCTAATGATTAACGCAAAAAAAACGCACACGGGCACACATGCTAATCAATGCTGAAAGCCCTCAAAGGTTGCTCTTACTGACATTGTATGTTACTACAAACTTAAAGTACTACTGGTAATTTGCTCTAATACTACAAACTTAAACTACTTCTCACATGTTGCCATCAAGGCATGCTGGCCAGACGCCAGCGTTCTCCTTCCCGGCCTTGTAGGAGGCAACCCATCGTGCTTCGATCTCCGCCAAGCTCTCCTCACCATGGCGTGCGGCCTATTTTTTCTTGTTGCGACGGGACTCTCTTTTCTTGACTGCTTTCTGCCTTTTCCGCTCCTTCTGTGCGGCTTTGGCCGCCTCTAGATCCACCACGCATTCGGCCATGACAGCCTCAAAGTCCGCCCATGTAACTGTCTGTCCGCCGGCGGCGATGAACTCGGCGCGGTGAGATGCCATTGCTTCCTTACCATGTGCGCGGTCGCGGGCGGCGAGGAACACGGCACGGCGGAATGCCATCGCTTCCTTACCAGTTACTGTGCGCCGCGGTGCCATGGACGACGCCTGGAGAGAGCTCTATGACAGAGGGGCTGGGCAGCCGTACAGTGCGGTGGTATTCAAGAGCTCAACCCCTAACGACAATAGAAATTTAGCTTCCCTTACAATTTTGCCAGTTCATTATCACACACGGTTCATCTCCGTCGCTTCCGGAAACAGCGTGCGCCGAGCCTATTGTGTGTTGCATTATGATTGGTCAGAACCCCAGCCACACGGATCACGTGTGTGCACGGTTGGATGCGTCACGATCGAACGGCAATCCACGTCCCTCACATCACACCCGTGCACCTGTAGCTGGATTGGATTTATATGCGCTAAATGCCTAGAAAATGCACATAATCCCCTAAACATGCTAAATGAGTCCGTAAAAATGCCAAATTTGAAGACGGTGATTTGCAGGGTGTATGTTCATCGTAGAAAAAAACACCAGCAAAAGAACGAAGAAAATTTGGATTCCTCTTCAATCTTGAGGATTTCCTTTTCGAAAGCATGGAACTTCCTCGGTGATGGTCCGATTTATGAAGGGGGTGCTTGACAACATAAGCCAAACCTTCTCAAATTTTTACCAAGGGATGGTGAGGTCATACCATGGCACCGTGCTAGGCATCATGTTTTCTAAGCATTTATTTCATTTTTATAGTTGAAAACCCAACAAACAGACATTTGTGGTTGACTATTGCCACACATTTCATCGAAATATCTGTCCATTCCTTGTAAAAGGCATGAGAATTTACTAAATGGCATGAGCATGGTTTTCTAGGCCGTTCTTGCAGACCCTTTCATGCATCGATTGTTTGAACTTGAATTATGCGCATTAATCCCTAGGAAATGCACATAATCCCCTAAATATGGCAAATGAACCCGGAAAAGTGCCGAATTTGAACACGGTGATTTGCAGGTTGTAAGTTCATCATAGAAAATAACTCGTGGACAAAGGACAAAGGAATTTTGGACCCCCCATCAATCTTGGTGATTTCCCCCTTGAAACTATGAAACTTCCTCGGTGATGGTTCGATTTATGAAAGGCGCGCATCACGACATAAGGAAAACATTCTCCAATTTTTACGAGGGCATGGTGAGGCCATACCATGGCACCAAGCCAGGCATCTTGTTTTCCAACCATGTGTTTCATTTTTTGTATAGTTGTTAACCGAGTAAATGACGCGTTTATGGTTGACTATTGCCACACATTTCCTTGAAATATCTGCCCATTCCTTGTAAAAGGCATGAGAATGTGCTAAATAACACGAGCATGGTTTTCCAGACCGTTCTTGTGCACCTTTTCATGCACCGATTGTTTGAATTTGAATTATGTCCATTAATGCCTAGAAAATGCACATAATCCCCTAAATATTGTAAATGAGCCCGGAAAATGTCAAATTTGAACACGTTGCATTTGAGGCGGTATGTTGATCGTTGGAAAAAACTGAATGACAAACTAGGATGGAAATTAGGATTCCCCTTCAATCTTGGGTATTTTCCCTCTCGAAAGCATGAAACTTCCTCGGTGATGGTTCGATTTATGAAGGGCGTGCATGACTACATAAGCCAAACCTTCTCAAATTTTTACTAAGGCATGGTGAGGTCATACCATGGCACCATGCCAGGCGTCATGTTTTTAAGCATTTATTTCATTTTTTCTATAGTTGAAAACCCAACAAACAAACATTTGTGGTTGACTATTGCCACACATTTCATCGAAATATCTGTCCATTCCTTGTAAAAGGCATGAGAATTTACTAAATGACACGAGCATGGTTTTCTAGGCCGTTCTTGTGGACCCTTTCATGCATCGATTTTTTGAACTTGAATTATGCGCATTAATGCCTAGGAAATGCACATAATCCCCTAAATATGGCAAATGAACCCGGAAAAGTGCCAAATTTGAACATGGTGATTTGCAGGTTGTATGCTCATCATAGAAAAAAACTCGTGGACAAAGGACAAAGGAAATTTGGCTCCCCCTTCAATCTTGGTGATTTCCCCCTCGAAACCATGAAACTTCCTCAGATGATGGTTCATTTTATGAAAAGCGTGCATCACGACATAAGGAAAACATTCTCCAATTTTTACCAGGGGCATGGTGAGGCCATACCATGGCACCACACCAGGCGTCATGTTTTCCAACCATGTGTTTCATTTTTTATATAGCACGAGCATGGTTTTCCATATCGTTCTTGTGCACCTTTTCATGCACCGATTGTTCGAATTAGAATTATGTGCATAATTAATGCCTAGAAAATGCACACAATCCCCTAAATATTGTAAATGAGTTCAGAAAAATGTCAAATTTGAACACGTTTCATTTGAGGCGGTATGTTGATCGTTGGAAAAAATATGAAAGACAAACTAGGACGGAAATTTGGATTCCCCTTCAATCTTGGTGACTTCCGTCTTGAAAGCATTGAACTTCCTCGGTGATTGCTCGATTTATGAAGGGCGTGCATGACGACATAAATCAAACTTTCTCAGCTTTTAACCAGGGCACGGTGAGGCCATACCATGGCACCATGGCAGCCGTCATGTTTTTCAAGCACATATTTCATTGTTCTATAGTTGATAACCCAGTAAATGACGCGTTTGTGGTTGACTCCATTGAAATATCTCCCCATTCCTTATAAAAGGCTTGAGAAATTACTAAATACCACGAGTATAGTTTTTCTAGACCATTCTTTTGCACCCTTTCATGCACCAATTGTTTGAATTTGAATTACATGCATTAATGCCTAGAAAATGCACATAATCCCCTAAATATTGTAAATGAACCCGGAAAAGTGTCAAGTTTGAACACAGTGATTAGCAGGGTTTCTGTTCATCGTAGAAAAAACTCATGGACGAAAGACAAAGGAATTTTGGATTCCCATCCAATCTCGGTGATTTACTTTCGCACATGGTTCATCTCCGTCGCCTCTGTGAACCGTGTGTGTTCACTCACGTATGAAAAAGGAAAAGAAAACATTCGCCCACTTCGTCCCCACTCACACGCTGCGGACTCCTCCGCAACTTTGCACCCTAAGCTCAACGGCTGTTGGCGGTGGCCATAGGTCGCGGTCCCAACGGCACCGGATTTCGCCTCCACCGCTTTTCGCTGCCTATCTGCACTGACATTCTAGACATTGGTCGACTAGGGTTTTCTGCGGGATTGGGCTGGGGATTTTTCTAATGGAGAAGGTAATCAACTTAATTAGCAAAATATTCACTCATCTCTTATCGCAGTCCGTCAGTCGCTGTTAATCAACCGACAGAAATCACTGTGGAATCATTTTTGTTTTAGCTGATTCATGGGTGTTCATTCATGTGTGTACAGTGCGAGTACAAATCGGGCAACCGTGGTTGTTGCCAGTCAGAAACGAAGTTCTATCTCACCATTTCGGATGACTTCAGGGAGCGCTCAGTATGTTCAATCTCAACCTACCACGGCCGGCATGGCCTAAATTTGTGAACATATACCGTTTGTTGCTACATTATCTATATATTTGCATCAAATCTTTGTCACATTATCTATTTTTAATTCTATATGTTTGTACTTTGCTTGCATCTATATATGGATATGTTCTATATGTTACTCACATATTTGCATCTTGCTTGGTTATTTCAATATATCTAATTTACGATCTTAATTTTCATTTCAAGCAATACATCCCTTGCTTTGCAAGAATAGGAGTAGAAGGAATCTTGGGCTTTACTTTGCTGATGACTCCCAGGATGTCATATTGACAATGCAACATGGGTTTACAATGACGGTTAGCGTAAAACTTGATAAAAATGGTCACTCCTATTTTAATGCGTTCCTTTGGAGAAAAATGTCTAAGTGTTATGAACTGAAAGCTGACAATAAAATTCTAGTGCGTGCACCACATGTTGTGGATCTAAGACTGGCAGTAGAATGGGGGGTAAGTATGAGGAGGCAAGATCCTAGCTATGGAGGAGTTGTACGCACGAGTTTACGAGTTTAGGCCCTTCTCAGAGGAAGTAACAGCCCTACGTCTCGGAGCCCTGAGGCGGTCGACTGAATATATGTGTGTGAATTACAGAAAGTGCGAACCCTTGTCCCAGAGGAGGGGGGTGGCTTATATAGAGTGCGCGAGGACCCCAGCTCCCCTCCGTTACACAGGTTTCAATGCTCATAAAGGAAATGCTTTACCGGTAACGTCTACAGTAAAGTGTCATAAATGCTCACAATGCTATGGTTTAAGTCCTGACCATTGCAGAGTGGAGGGTTCCTCATCTTCTGATGGTCGAGTGTCTTCAAGGTGGTCGAGTGAGCGCGTCTCCATGGTCGAGTGGATGATGGTTTCTCTTCGACTGCTTCTGATTCTTTGTAGAGATGTCCTTGGGGAGGGTATGTTGGACTGGTCCATGACCCTACCCTAGGTACATAGCTTCATCATTAGCCCATGAATGGATCAGGGTTTGAGTGAGGAAGGGGTTTAGAACACTGCCGACCCACTCCTTTCTCAATCGCCTTTGTCCATTCTTGGTTGTTGTCGAGTGAACTTTCATGGTAAAATTCCGAATGATGACATAGAGGGTGTTTGTCTTCAGTCTGACAGGTTGTTCTGCTCTTCGCGGATCTCGCGGGATTCGATTTTTGGGAAGTGCGCTAGACGGGCGGAACCGAGGTCATCGGGACGGATTAGGCAAGTCTCCTCGATCCCCGCGCCACCTTTTTCACAACGTACTGCACGCGTGACTGTTGCGGGATTTGTTTAGATCGCTTGGGTCCACCAGTCAGTCACTCGGTGAAAGGCCTTATAAAAGGTCTCAGGCCAGGCCTCTGCTCTGCACACTCCCATTCTCTCTTCTATTTCTCCCGATCCCTCCGCCACTCTTGCTTCTGCCTCATTGCCGGACCTCTGCTCGAGCTCGATCCGCCACCATGGGTAAGGAGAAGACAGCGGTGCTGGAATGCGCGATGAAGGCGACTGCGAAGGCGAAGGGCAAGCGGACCAGCCGGGGCAGATCCTCGTCGAGGTCCGGCCTGCCTGCTGGCTGGATCTAGGGCGACTGGATCCGCTTGGCAATCACGCAGGACGGCCTCGACGACCTGGTGGAGGGGGGATTGATCCCTCACAAGTCGGCTCGGCTCTCGGGGGAGTGTGAGTGTGTCCTCCTCGCCACCCACATAGATCGCGGATCCTCACTGCCTCCCCACCCTTTCTTCCGGGGTTTTTTTAACTTCTTTGGGGCTCAGCTCCACCATTTCACTCCGAACACCATAGTCTATCTGGCCGCTTTCGTGTCCATGTGCGAAAACTTCTTGGGCTGTCAACCACACTGGGGGCTTTTCAAACACATCTTCACTTGTCGCTCCCAGTCGATCAAAAAGGCCAAGTCGAGTGACGAGAGGACGCCAGATGTGCGGTGGTCTGGGGATCCAGATGAGGAGCAAGAGTACCTTCCCAGCCATGATCCTTCCTGACTCGTTCCGGGGTTGGCAGTTGACTTGGTTCTACTGCAAGGATTAGCCGACCCCTGGCCAGTTGACTGGACTTCCTCCTTTTTCCTTGGCTCGAGTGGAGAAGCCTGCTCCCCTGAAGGTAGTTCCAGAAGAGAATCCGCGGGTCAAGGTGCTGATTGAACGGTTGATCCAGCTTGTCTGCGACGGAGTGACTGGGATGGATTTGCTGGAGGTCTTTCTCGGTCGATGCATCGAACCACTTCAGGCGCGCGATCATCCAATGTGGATGTACTCTGGGCTCGAGGATACCACTCGGATCCACCCAGAGGAGGTCAGCGAGGATATCTTGGAGAACTGGTTGAGGAGAATCACTGGCAACAAAGACAACCCTCGGGGGTCCAGGAGGGTGATTCCATTTGACAACTCGCACCAGCCGGAGCAGGCATGTTTCTGTTTTATCAAGTATCTTTCCGATTCACCATGTGATGTCTTGTTTGTGGTCGATTGAATTTCCTTTGATTGTTATCCTTTCAGGGCCTGATCGAAATGTACTCGATGCCCAACGGAGTGCAGGACCCAGGTGCTGAGGAAGAAGGGAGCTGGGGCGAGAGCGGCGAGGAGCATCCGGAAGCCGAGGAGGACGAGGAGAGCGATGAATCGACTGATGAGGAAGAAGTCGACTCGCCTCCTCGCAGGGAGAGGAGGTCCAAGCACACTCATGACCCGGCAAGCGCTCCGGACTTGGTGGATGCGCCGATCGGGCAGTCCTCGAAGCGCCCCAGGACGTCTTCCCCGACACCGACTGAGAAGGCTCCAAAGCAATCCAAGGTCGCGCCGCTCCCAGCTCCGAAAGTGCCGAAAGCCATCTCTTCCAAACCGCCCAAAGCTTTGCCCCGGATCAAAGTGACCGTTTCTACTATCTCCGAGTAACCATCTGACTCGTCCTTTATGTGGATTTGATTAACTGGGTGTAACCGACTGAATGCGGGCTTTTGCAGTGCTGCTACGCCAGGGAACTCTTCATGACAGTACCGAGACGAGGAAATGGAGGATGCGGTAACCTCCAACCCAGGTATAAACTCTTACAATTATGATTCTTGATTCTTTTAGGGTCGAGTGGTTCACTTGGGGTCGAATGATCTGTCTTGCAGCTCCACCCAACATCATTGATCTTCCGGATGACGATGAAGATGTGGCTCCTAAACCTAGGAAGAGCAAGAAGGTAGCAGCTGGCAGGGTGGCTCGGCAAGAACCAACTGCAACGCCTCCCGTCCATCAATCTGAAGATGCGGGCAGGGCCACTGTGACGTTCGCTGCACCCTTGTCGAGTAGGCATCCCACGCGGTCGACCGCACCTGTGGTTCCTTCGACTATCCAACTCCATGCCGCGGAGCTTCAAGCAGCCGCACCTGGGTCGTCTGCACACTTTTTCACCAGCTACCCCATCCCAGACAACCAGTCGGAAGCGGCTGCGGAAGCCATCCGACAGGCTGATATGATGATGAAGCGGGTGAAGATAGTGCACGAGAGTTGTCAGGCTGCTTACGACGCTAGTGCCGCCCTTCGGGCCAATGTCCAGGTGAGTATACTTTCCGACTGCTTTTGTTCTCGAAAAATCTTCTTCTGCACAATCTTCTGTTGTTTGCGTAGAATTAGATGAAGGAAATATGCCCTAGAGGCAATAATAAAGTTATTATATATTTCCTTATATCATGATAAATGTTTATTATTCATGCTAGAATTGTATTAACCGGAAACATAATACATGTGTGAATACATAGACAAACAGAGTGTCACTAGTATGCCTCTACTTGACTAGCTCGTTGATTAAAGATGGTTATGTTTCCTAACCATAGACATGAGTTGTCATTTGATTAACGGGATCACATCATTAGGAGAATGATGTGATTGACTTGACCCATCCCGTTAGCTTAGCACTTGATCGTTTAGTATGTTGCTATTGCTTTCTTCATGACTTATACATGTTCCTATGACTATGAGATTATGCAACTCCCGTTTACCGGAGGAACACTTTGTGTGCTACCAAATGTCACAATGTAATTGGGTGATTATAAAGGTGCTCTACAGGTGTCTCCAAAGGTACATGTTGGGTTGGCGTATTTCGAGATTAGGATTTGTCACTCCAATTGTCGGAGAGGTATCTTTGGGCCCTCTCGGCAATGCACATCACTTAAGCCTTGCAAGCAATGAAACTAATGAGTTAGTTGTGAGATGATGTATTACGAAACGAGTAAAGAGACTTGCTGGTAACGATATTGAATTGGTATTAAGATACCGACGATCGAATCTCGGGCAAGTAACATACCGAATATGTCTACATAGTTCTCGAACCCGTAGGGTCCGCACGCTTAAAGTTCGATGACGGTTATATTATGAGTTTATGTGTTTTGATGCACCGAAGGATTTCGGAGTCCCGGATGAGATCGGGGACATGACGAGGAGTCTCGAAATGGTTGAGACGTAAAGATCGATATATTGGACGACTATATTCGGACATCGGAAAGGTTCCGAGTGATTCGGGTATTTTTGGAAGTACCGGGGAGTTACGGGAATTCGTATTGGGCCTTAATGGGCCATACGGGAAAGGAGAGAAAGGCCTCAAAGGGTGGCCGCACCCCTCCCCATGGGCTGGTCCGAATTGGACTAGGGAGGGTGGCGCCCCCTTCCTTCCTTCTCCTTTTCCCTTCCCTTTCCTTCTCTCCTACTCCTACTACTTGGAAGGGATCCTAGTTCTACTAGGAAAGGGGGAATCCTACTCCCGGTGGGAGTAGGACTCCCCTAGGGCGCGCCATAGAGAGGGCCGGCCCCTCCCCTCCTCCACTCCTTTATATACGTGGCCAGGGGGCACCCCATAGAAACAAAAATTGATCCTTGAGATCTATTAGTCGTGTGCGGTGCCCTCCTCCACCATAATCCTCGATAATATTGTAGCGGTGCTTAGGCGAAGCCCTGCGACGGTAGAACATCAAGATCGTCACCACGCCGTCGTGCTGACGGAACTCTTCCCCGACATTCTGCTGGATCGGAGTCCGGGGATCGTCATCGAGATGAACGTGTGCTAGAACTCGGAGGTGCCGTAGTTTCGGTGCTTGATCGGTCGGGCCGTGAAGACGTACGACTACATCAACCGCGTTGTGCTAACGCTTCCACTTCCGGTCTACGAGGGTACATAGACAACACTCTCCCCTCTCGTTGCTATGCATCACCATGATCTTGCGTGTGCGTAGGAATTTTTCTGAAATTGCTACGTTCCCCAACATTAGAGCACCCACTGGGTGTCGCTGTCGTTTTTGGTAGCTTCGTTCTTCCACTCGGTCTGGGCGAGTGGGACCAGAACTGGTGGGGGCACGCTAAGTGCACCCACTGGGTGTAGTCCCCGAGACCGCGGTCGACTGCTGGCAGTCGACTATGGTCTGAGTTCTTCTTTCTTGACGATGCAATTGTTCTCTCTTTTCCTCTTTTTTTACTCCTTGCACTCGACTCCGGCGGTCCGGTCGAGTAGGATCAGAACCGGTGGGGGCACGCCAAGTGCACCCACTGGGTTTAGTCCCCGAGACTGCGGTCGACTGCTGGCAGTCGACTGGGGTCTGAATAGCTTGTTGCCCACTTCTTTAGGTTTGATTCACTCGGAAATGAACTGCCTTCGATCCTATCGGTTGATCTCTCTTTTGCCTTCTGCAGAAGTCTTGTACCCTTATTTCCAAGTTTTCTGAACTTGAAGAGAAGCAGAGGCAACTCAACTTAGACTTGGAATTGGCTCAGCAAAATCTGAAAAAAAATCTCAAGATGAGGCCGCTGGTATGGAAGGTAACTGATTGTCGACTGAATTTCAATATATCTCTTTGATCTCTTCTTTGATTCGATTACTTCTTTTGCAGAGAAAATGAAGTTAGCTCTGGACAAGAAGGACTCGGACCTCGCCGCCATGCAAAAAGCAGCCCAAGACAAAACCGCTCTCGCAGACAAGAAGCTTGCTTCAATCGGAATGCTTGAAGGAGAGGTGAATAAACTGAAATCTTGTCTTAATGAAGCTAACCGCAAAGTGACCAGCCTGAAGAAGGACAAGGTCATCCTGAACGAAAAGTTGGAGTCTGCGATCCGCAAGAGGAATGACACAGAAGCTTATCTGTGGACCCTCGCCAAGAAGCTTTATCTCGCGTTGCAAGGTATTTCTTTTAATCCGACTGTGTTGATGCTTGCAATCGGATTTTGCTCGGTTGATGAATTGACTTTTGGGTGCAGAACTCTGCCAAGACATCGACGAAGAAGCTGGAAGGGTCGAGACGGGTCTGGACCCTATCGCTTCCCCAGTCTGCGATGAAACTGCGATGAACATGCTCCGACTGGAGTCCCATATCGCCAGCGCCACAAGCTACCTCGCACGCCTGAAGGAGGTTGTCTCTCGAATGGACTCGACGCTTTGGCCGGGGGCGACGCTTCAGAATGATCTGGAATCTCTGATGACTCGACTGAACGAGATCCCTGACCGAGTGCAAGAATGGAAGAAATCCTCTGCCCGGTGTGGTGCTGATGTGGCGCTGTCTCTGGTGCGAGTCCATTGCAAGGAGGCTTGCGAAGACAAGCTGGCTGCGATCAAAGTCTCTAACACCAAAAAGCACGACTTCCAGTCCTTCATGGAGACTTTCATTGCTGCCGCCACTTGGATCACTGATGGGATCGATCTGGACTCATTCGTGGAGCCTGCCAGCCCTCCTCCGGCCGAGTGAACAATCTTATGAAACTTGGATATGCTTTAAATTTGCCTCGGAATGGCGAGTGGTCTCTGTAACCATTAAACTCCTTCGGGCTTGGTGCCCGAGTACTTTCGATTTGCTGCTTGGAACTTTTTTAGGATTTATCTGAATTTGGTTTATCTCCAAATGTGCTTGTGTTTGCCTTTGGATGGACTTTGCTTGCTGCACCTCGTCATCCTTGCGGATAGGGATGGAGTGGACGTTGTATTTGTGCCGCAGCTCCGAAGGAGAAGGTTGCAGTAAGACCTGCACCTCGTCGTCCTTGCGGATAAGGATGGAGCGGACGTTGTATTTGTGCCACAGCTCCGAAGGAGAAGGTTGCAGTCGACCTGCACCTTGTTGTCCTAGCGGATAGGGATGGAGCGGACATTGTATTTGTGCCGCAGCTCCGAAGGAGAAGGTTGCAGTCGACCTGCGCCTCGTCGTCCTTGCGGATAGGGATGGAGCGGACATTGTATTCGTGTCGCAGCTGTGAAGAAGAATGTTGCAGTCGACCTGCGCCTCGTCGTCCTTGCGGATAGGGATTGGTCTCAAACTTAAACGAGTGCCGGACTGCCATTAAATCTCTAAGTGAGAGAACTTAGGCGAGTGCACAACTGCAGCTAAGCCCCCGAGTGGGAGGATTGCTCTCCACTAGGTAGGATTTTTTTCAAACTTAGGCGAGTGCTGGACTATCGTTAAGTCTCTGAGTGAGAGAACTTAGGCGACTGCTCGACTGCAGCTAAGCCCCCGAGTGGGAGGATTTCTCTCCACTCGGTAGGATTTTTTCAAACTTAGGCGAGTGCTGGACTGCCGTTAAGTCTCTGAGTGAGAGAACTTAGGCGAGTG